>NW_024104598.1:4035717-4122100 GCF_003945595.2 Pipra filicauda
TCAAAAAAGGGGACAAGGAAAGGGACGGGAAAGGAAGGGGACAAGGTAAGGGGTCAAAAAAGGGGACAAGGAAAGGGACGGGAAAGGAAGAGGACAAAGAAAGAAAAGGGAAAGAACAGGGTAAAGTGAAAAGGGGGCAAAGAACAGGTAAAGATGAAGACAAGGAAAGAGGGGGGCAAACGAAGGGGCAAAGAAAGGAGAGGGGAAAGGGGTAAAGAAAGGCATAAAGAAGGGGACAAGGAAACAGGTACAGAAAAAGAGATAAAGGAGGGGACGAGGAAAACGGGTCCAGGGTTTTTCCCGCCCTTACCGGGACGTCCGGAGGGGCGGCCTTTTCCCGCCCCATCCTCAGTCTTGGGGAAACGAAACAGCCGTCGGCGAGACCGCCCCCTCCTCCCCGTGCCACCTCCTTCCTCGACCACGGCGTTTTCCCTGTGCCGCTGCCGCCGGTGCGCATGAAGAGCCTCGGGATGGAGCAGACGCTGCCGCCCTACGAGGTGCTGCCCACGGGGGTCAACATGGAGGAGCTGCCCCGGACGACCACGACCACGGCGGTGACGGTGGAGGAGGAGCAGCCGCCCCCCCGAGACCACCTGGTCTGGTCCCTCTTCACCACCCTGTACGGCAACTTCTGCTGCCTCGGGTTCCTGGCGTTCTTCTTCTCCGTCAAGGTGGGGCACTCGGGGGGGGAGGAGGGAAGGCTGGGGGTTGGGAGAAGGCACGGGGACCCCCACAGAGCCCCCATTGAGCCAACAGAATGCCTGACCCCATGGAGAGCCACTGACCTCACAAAGCTTCAGTTCGGGGGTGTCCAGTGGACCCCACAAGCCCCAGACCAGAGGGTGCCCCGTGGACCCCACAGAGCCCCCTGTCCATGGACTCCTGGCCCCACAGAGCACCCGTGGACCCCACAGAACCCCCTTTCTATGGAGCCCTGGCCCCACAGCGTCCTGGAGTACCCCTGGTGGTTTGGGGGGATTCAGCCCAGGGTGGCAACCTCCAGCACCTCTCACACCTGCCTGCAGCCTTGAGCCCCCCGGGGCCACCCCCTTCCGACCCCACTGACTCTCCCCTCTGCCTCCCCACAGGCCAGGGACCGCAAAGTGCTGGGTGACCGCAGCGGGGCCCTGAGCTACGGCTCCACGGCCAAGTGCCTGAACATCACGGCCCTGGTGCTCAACATCATCGCCGTCCATCTCACCCCTCAGCGCCAGGGGGTACCCCCTGGGGCCCGCCGGGGTCCTGTCCCTCTTTCCTCACTGCTCAAAGCTGTTGTTGAGCCCTTGCTGATGCTGGAAGTGCCTGGGGACGGACACCCTTCCTCAGGTGGCAGCCGAGCACCCCCAAAATGGCCGTGACCTGCTTGCTGCTTTGCTCTGGGTTTGGAGCCCCAGCTGACCCGAAACAATCCCCGGGAGAAGCACCTTGTTTGGAGAAAACCTGGTTCGAATAAAGATTTCTTTCACTTTTGCCCCGGCTCGGTTTTATTTCGGCAGGAAGAGGTTCAGGGTCCCCCCCCCCACCGCAGCGTGGCTGGTTAAGAAACAGCATCGGCAGCTGGAGGTGCCTGGGGGGGCGGGGAGGGAAATTGTCTCTCATCGCAGAAACAATGCTCAGGGACACACCCGGCTCCATGAACGCGGATGCTGCACCCATAGGGTCACCCCGAGGACGGGAGGAGAACCTCACCTGTGCCAGGGTGTCACCCTCACCCTCACCGGCCCTCAGGGAGGGCTGTGAGAAAGCAGAGCTGAGGATTAGCTGGACTGGGGGAGGCAGGATGTGCAAAGGGCACGAGCGGGATGAGCTGGAATGTGACAGTGCAGGACAGCGGGGCTGGAGAGGCTCCCGGAGGGAAGGGGGTGGTGGGTGCTGTGGCTCCATCCCGAGTGGCCGTGCTGCACATCTCCCGGGGCTGGATTCCTCGGCGATTTGGGATGCTGGTAAAGTTCGCAGATAGGAGCCTGGCTGTCCTGGGAACAGCTGCCATGAGGAGGGGGGAACAAATTATGTGTCTTGCTGGCGTGCACAGCTTTTGGTTTCGTTGTTTCACCTCAGCACACGAATTTCCTCACAATCACTCTCCCCATCCTGCGGGGGGGGGGTGAGGGGGGGGGAAGGGAGCCGTGCTTGGTGGAAGCCACATCCTGCGGTGGGGGGGGGGGAAGGAAGCTGTGCTCGGTGGAAGCCACACGGAGCGCCAGCCGTCCCTTTCCCTCACCGGGAGAGCTGGCAGGGCAGCGGGCAGCGATCCGGGCAGCGATCCGGGCAGCGATCCTCGCGCCTCCGGCCGCCGCACGTGCCGCTCCCTGCCCGGCCCCGGAGCGACCACGGAAAATCCTGGCCCGAGTCCACCTGGCAGAGCTTCAGCTACGCAGCTGTCCTGGCTTCCCCCTTCCCCTCCGTGCTCCTCGCCCTCCCCTCGGCAGGCCCTGGTCCTCCTCGGGGTTGGGGCCCCGCAAGGATGGGAACAAAACCCTGTTTTTCCCTCTCCCCGAGAACTTTGGGTTCCTGGCAGGACACTGCATTCGTAAGATGTCAGAAATCCCACTCACAGACACAGCGGGTATTTGTTGCAGGATCCCTGGCACTGAGAGCCCAGTGAATCATTTTTTTGCTCCGTTTCTTCCCGGAAAACACGGGCTCCTTGCTGCAAACGGGGATGTGCTGCCTGCCTAGCCCCACCCTTGGCCTGCCCAATTCCCAGCACATCCAATGGGGACTTGGGACAACGAAGGCCACTGCTCTGAGATCCCCTCTTCCTCCTGCTCCCTGTTTTTATCAATAGCTTCCAGCACAAATCCAAAGTGCAGGCCCATACAAACCAACGTGGAAAAAATTGACCCCTACCCAGTCCAAACCAGCCACCAGCAAAACCTTCTTCCAGCCTGTGACCACACTGAGCTGCCATGGAGAGCTCCCTCCAGTCTGTCCACTCCAACCCCAAAGTCCTATGGACACCACTCGGAGTCCCCAGAGTCCCCTCAAATCCCCTTGGGGTTCACAAAGTCCCCTCAAATCACCTTGGAGTCCCCAAAGTCCCCTTGAGTCCTCTTGGAGTCCATAAGGTCCCCTGGAGTTCCCTTGGAGTCCCCAAAGTCTCTTTGAATCCTCCCCAAAGTTCCCAAGCCCCTCTGGATCCCCTCAAGTGCCCTCAGAGTCCCCAGGCTCCCTTGGAGACCCCTCAAGTCCCCTCGGAGTCCCCAAAATCTCCTCAGAGTCATTTCAGAGCCCCCAAGACCTTTAAGCCCCCCAAAGTCCTGAAGTCCCATTGGAGCCCCCCAGGGTCCCCTGGAGCCCCACAGGGTCTCCTGGAGCCCCACAGGGTCCCCTCGGAGCCTCTCGAGTCCCCTTAAGCCCCCCCGGTCCCCCAGAGCTGCCCTGCACCCCCAGCCCACGCGGGGTGGGGGTCCTGGATGGCCGTGTGTCCCCCTTCCCCCCCCCCCCGCGCGGGGCGGTGCGGAGCCAACCCCCCGCCCTGGGCGCGCTCCATTCCAGTTCCAGGAACTCATTCCCGGCCATGGAGACCCGACAGGCGGACGTGTCCATCCCACTGCAGTCCTCCGGCTGGGGGTCGGCTGCCCCCGGTCCCCGGGCAGACCCGCCGCCCCGGGACTATGTGCTCTGGTCGCTGCTCAACGTGGTGCTGTGGTGCGCGGTGGCCGGGCTGGGCTGCCTCGGCTTCCCCCCGCTCGTCTACTCCATCAAGGTGAGGGGGGCGACCAGGGACCCCCACCCGACACCCTGGATCTAGCCCTGATCGGCCCCGGGACACCTCATCCAGAGCGACCCCCAGCCAGCTCCTCCCAGGACCCCGCGACTGAGCCCGGCACAGGACCCCCGGCACGTCCCGACCTCCTCCCCGCCTTGGGATGCCCTGACCCAATCCAGCTCGGGATGCCCGACACGTTCCGACCCTCTCCCCGACTCAGGACCCCCCAACCCAGCCAGGGACCCCCCGACATGTCCCGACCCCCTCCCCGACTCGGCAGCCCCCGACCCAGCCCGACTCAGACCTTTCCCTCACCTCGGGACCCTCCAGTCCTGTCCGCCCCGACCCCGCCCTCCCTGACACCACCCCGGTCTCCAGACTCCATCTCCCGCCCTGGACCCCAGATCCCCTCTCCCATCTCCAACCCCCCACTTCCACCCCGCCCTGGGACCCCAGTGCTGTGTGCCACCCCCCGACCCTGCACCCCCCAGTGCCGTGACCGCCGGGTGGGTGGAGGAACAGGCAGTGCCCGGCGGCTTCCCCCCCCTGCCCCTGGTGACACATCCCTGGGGTCCCAGCACAACCCCGCAGCCGCCCCCAGGGGTGGAATTGGGCCCCCAACCAGTTCCCCCCACTCTGAGCCCCCCCGTTTACCCCCCCAGGCCCGTGACTGCAAGTTGCTGGGGGACCTGGAGGGTGCCCGGCGTCACGGCTCCCGCGCCAGGGTGGCAAACATCATCTGCTCCGTGCTGGCAACCCTCGTGTTGGTGGTCTTCATCATCATCATCATCATCTTCACGACCACCACGTTGGAGAACCCCTGACCGCCGCCTGGCCCCCACCCGCGGGGGGCTTCTCCCCCTCCTCCTGCCCCGCAAATGTGCCCGCTCGGGGCTCGGGGAGTGAGCCCCGTCTCCTCGCTGCTGCCCCCGGGTGTCCCCGCACAGCCGCGGGAGGGGATGGGGCGGGGGGCGGGGGGGGCAGCCCCCTCCCCTCCTTTTCTCTGCTCTTGCGCTTCCTGGCACCTGTGACGCACCTGCCAGTCCCTGCTGCCACCAATAAAGCTCGGCCTGCCAAACCCCCTCGTTGTCACCTCATTCGCCACGGGACAGAGTAGAGGGTCCTCGCACGACTTCGTGGGACCCTCCTCCTTCTCTTCCCTCCTCCTCTTTATTCTTCTCCTCCTCCTCTTCCTCCTCCTCCTCGCCCTGCCTCCATCCCGCCGCAGGACAGAGTGCTTCCAGCCCAGATCCCAAGGAAGTTCCTTTCCAAAAATCTCAGGTGTGGCAAAAGAAGGAAATTAAAGACCCTCCGTGATTTTTGGCTGCCCCCCCCCCCGCAGCACCCTCTCCCCCCCACTGCCAGGGAGCCCCGTGGATGCGGCTCTTCCACCTTTCCCTATTAACCTGCCGTTTCATCCATCCCGTAGCCCAAAGGTGCTGCCAAGGAGGGGTCAGCCCTGCCCAGCTCACCTGGAGGGTTGGGGCTGGAGGTCCCGGTGCCAGCCAGCGCCGCGGGAGTCCTGGTACCGGGGGGTCTGTCTTGGGATGACCCTCAGATGGTGTTGGAGTCACCTCACGGCACTGCCCACGCTGGAGCCATCCGTGCCCCTCATCCCCGGCGGGAAAGCTGGCTATAAAAAGCTTTCCCAGGCTCGCCATCCCAGCGCTTCTCCCAGCCTGTTGGAGAACCGCATCCCGCAGAGCTGTAATTTCCCAGGTTTATATTTAGCGGGGCAGGGCTATATAAGAGGTGCCCAGCCGTCCTCCCCTCAGGCTGCTGGAGCCGCGGGTGCCCCTCTCCGTGGCCATGGACACCTCGTACCCGCGGGAGGACGAGCCGCCCCGCAAGCGGGGACCACCCCCCGCCGCCCCCCCGCCCCGCGACCACCTCGTCTGGGCCATCTTCAACACCCTCTACATGAATTTCTGCTGCCTGGGCTTCGTGGCGCTCGCCTTCGCCGTCAAGGTACCGGCACCCGGCAGGACTGGAGCGTTTGGGGGTCTCCGGGAATCCCTCGCCACCTAGATGCCGAGGGAGGGATTGCCGAGGAGGCACAGAGCACCTGGGATAACTCCTGGGGGGGGTGGCATAGGGGGGAGGGAGCCCAACACCCGCCAGAAGCAAGGGACGCTGGCAACTGGTGAATCCTCCCTGCTGTGTTCCTGCCACCCATCAGGGACGTTGTGGGACCCCCTGGATAACCACAGCCCCCTGCCCACACTCCGAGGACCAGCTGCTTCATCCTAGAAAGTGCTGTGGGGGCTGTGATGTCCTCAGGCCCCTGGCCCAGCCCTTTGGCAGGAGCAGCTCCAGCTGGACTGGACCAGGGTGGAAAGATGGGGGCAAGAAGGAGCTGGAGCCAGTGAGGCTCTGGAGGAAGCGGGAGGGAAAATCCCAGCTCCAGCTTGACTGGACCAGAACAGAAAGATCCTGGGGGCAAGAAGGAGCTGGTGCCAGTGAGGCTCTGGAGGGAAGAAGCAGGAGGGAAAATCCCAGAGGCAAAGGAAGTGGGGCCAGAGGGGAACGGGAGCATATGGAGCAGGGGCAGCCTGGGACAGATGGATGGATGGATGGATGGATGGATGGATGGATGGATGGATGGATGGATGGATGGATGGATGGCTAAACTGTGGGCTGCAAGGGGGCTAAAGCCCTGGAGCAAGGCTGGGAGAGGCACAGGAGGGGGCTGCAGGAAGGGGGCTGCAGGAAAAGGGCTGAGGAAAAGGGGGCTGAGGAAAAGGGGGCTGAGGAAAGGGGGTGCAGGAGACAGATGTGGGAAGGGGGTTGAAGGGAAGGGAGTTGAGGGGAAGGGGGCTGAGAGAAGGGGCTGCAGGAGGGGGCTGTCCTCCCGTTGCAGGCGCGGGACCGGAAGGTGTCCGGGGACGTGGAAGCCGCTCGGCACTTCAGCTCCAAGGCCCGGTGCTACAACGCCCTGGCCACGGCGGGCAGCGTGGTGCTGCCGCTGCTGATCGTCGCCCTCGTCGTCACCGGCGTCATCCACCTCTCCAAGCTCGCCCAGGACTCCGTCGGCTTCTTCACTTACCAGCTCAGCGGGAGGGACGACGAGGACCACTGATGGGGGCGGGGTGAAGGGCTCGTGGAACCTCCTTCGCGCCGCTGGTGGCTCCCCAAAAAAGGGCCACCACCCCTCTCTGCCACCCCAGGCCACGGCCACCAGCTCTGACACCCACGGGGCACGGCATGGCCGGTTTGGGGGGGCAGCTCCAGGGGCTTCTCCTCCACTACTATGACCCCTCCCTGCCTGGCCTGACCCCCCTCCCCGCCACGCTTTGGGGGCAGAGCAGTTATTTTCATTTATCTTGTGGTTTGTTTTTTTTTTATCTCCCGTTATCCCCCCCCCCGTGTGGAGCTCAGCCTCCCTCCAGCTTCCGTGATCACTATTTAAATCATTAAACGTTTCACACAGCGTGAGTTTCTGCCTGTGGAGGGGGGGGGACGACAAGGGGGGTGCCAAAGGAAAAACGTAAACAAGGATTTTTGGCTCCAGTTGAGCTCCCTGCAGCCAGGAGACGCTGCAACCCCCAGGACCCCCGGCCACCAGGACCCCCGTGACCGAGGAGGGGAGGGAGCAGAGAAGCTCCTTGGCCCCATGGGGACACGCTGAAGCTAATGGTGTGTCGCCCTCCCAGGGGGAGCTGAGACCTGCAAACTCACTGCAGCAACACAGACATCCCCAGCAGGTCCCCGTTCAGGACGGGGAGGTGTGTGTGGGACGCAGCCCCACTGCTCCCTGCTGTCCCTCCCTGGGCTGGAGATGGCTCATTTCGGCTACACGGGACTAAAGGATCCCTTTTTTGCTGCTAAACCCCCTTTAGTGCCATGACCAGACCTGGCTCAGTGTGGGGTTTTATCCCAGCCCCATCCAAATCCCAGTCCGGGTGCAGCTCTCCGGGCTGGTGCCGGAGCGAGGGGACGGTGCGTCCTTTTGTCCTGCCAAGAGCTGCAGCTAATTAGGGGCTGGTGGCTCTGATGAGGCCGGAGCAAGAGGCCGGGTAATTACACGGCGGGAGAGTCCCTGCTCCTCCCCTAAGCATTCCCAGATGCCGCGGGGCAGGGAGCGGCCGCGGGGCTTTATATAAACCCGGCCAAGATTCCTGGGGTTGGTTTGGCGAGAACAGACCCCACGGGGCAGGGAACGCCTCCGGCACTCCCTCCTTCCCCCCAGGGCTGCCCTGCACTGAGCCCCGGGCGACGGGGAGGTGAGAGGGAGGATGCTGTGAGACCCAGGGCTGGGGGTACCATGCCCCCCTCCCTGTAGGGGCACAGCCCTTCCTTGGGGTTTCTGGGGCACCGAAAACGCCCTGAGCAAACCCACAGCAGCGTTTTGCCCTCCCCGAGGCTGCTCGTGCCTGGAAAAACACTGCCCATGTCACTCGTCTGACACGATGATATCACGGATCACTGATGTCCAGGCTTCCTGCAGCCCTTCAGACGCCAAGTTAGAAAGGATTTAACTCCAAAGCTGCTTGACAAGAGCGGGAATAGTGTAGATAAGGGGTTTGGAAACACAGTAGAGATGTTACACACCAGAAAACAGGAAAGGAGCTCTGCGCTGCCAACACGGGGCTAAAAGGCTTTTGGCTGTGTATTTTGGACTGGTATCAGTGCCAAAACACCACTCATCTGGTGAAGCAACAGTGGCTGAGGCTCCACAGCCCTTTGAGCCCATGGAGCAACGTGAGGGGAAGGCAAGGACCAGGGCAGTACATGCTGGAGGAGCTGGAGCCAGGGTCACAGATGCGTTCAGGAAGGGACTTCCTTACAAATGCAGATACAGAGAGCACAAACAACTCCTGAGTGTTTAGAAAATTCATTTGGAATGGTCATTTTCAGGCTTGATTTCGCCTCCTGTGCTGAGTGAGAGACGCAGGAGGTGCGTGAAGGGGATTCTGGGGCTCAGTGCCCCCAGAACAGACGTGTTGACCCCCTGCCATGGTCACAGCTCTGTGGACAGCCCTCCCTCCTCGGGAACACAAGGACAGGTGGCACACTCAGTCCTGGGGGGCCAAGGGCTCATGGCACAGCCTGGGCCCCCCCCTCTGCCCACCGTTACCTTCCCCCTTTGCCAACATCCCAGATCCGCTGCTCCCGCGGGCAAAACCTGGACCAGCCAAGGTTTAGGGGGTCCTGGTGGGTGACCTCTGGATCCAGCCGGGTGCCATGGGGAAGGAGACACTCTGCCCTGCAACAAAAAACACCCTTGTGTGAGGTATGGGAATGGTTTCTCCCCAAATTCTTTATCTCGGGGAGCGGAGCCGGGTGCTGCTGCCGTACCCTCCCGCAGGGGAAAGCGGTGCCCCGACTCCAGCACTGCCTCCAGGGGAGATGCCAGAGGGTCCTGGGAGGTCTCAGTCACTTCCATACAGATCTCTGCTGCGGTGATGGCGAAATCCAGTTTGTTGCCCAAGTAGGAGATGCCAGAGAGCTTCAGCTCGGTGATGTCGTGGGGAAAGGCAGGATCGAAGCGGAGGCCGGACCTCGAGATCCTGGAAAGGCAGGAGCATGTCAGGGTACGAACAGTGGGAGCCACGGGTGAACAACCTCTGGGGTGTGGCCACCTCTCCAGGCATCTCCACCTCGTGCACCCCGGAGGAGTGTGAAAGTATCCTCAGTGCATCCAAGGATCTCTGGGCAAATCCCGAACACACCGATGGAGCATCTGCTGAGGAGCTACAGGGGCCATAATTTCACAGCCCAGCACCCAAAGACATTCCTGTCCCCCTCCAGTTCCACAGCTTGGGACTGGGGTTTCCTTAAGGTTGGATTTTATACCTTTTTTAATTAAAAAAAAAAAAAAAAAAGGAGAAAAATGTATTATTCTTTTCTTCTGGGGCAGCTCAGTTCCAGACACCCACCTCGGCTCCCACTCCCGCGGTTTGGAGGGCTGGAAGCACAGCTGTTCGTGCTCCTTCTCCAGAGATAGTGGAGCAAACAGCCTGACACTTCCTCCAGCCCTGATTCAAAGCCAAACAGCCTGTGTGGGTGTTGGCTCTGGGTGAGGAAAAACAACGGTCACTGTTGTCTCTGACCCAGATCTTGGCACACGAGAGCTCTTGACCATCAACTCCAGCATGCTGAGAGGGACTGGAGAGGGCTCGAGGGAGGCTCGAGAGCCTGGAGAGCCCCAGTGCCAGGTAGGATCTGTGCCCTATGGTGGGAAGGGCAGGAGCAAGGCTCCCAGGGCTGCACAGTGTCATCCCAACCTCTGGAAATTTGGCCAGAGCCCCAAAGCCCGTGGCTTGTGCCTGTCCCACGAGGGGCCCGACCCGACACACCCGGGGTGCCTGGAGACCTCCCAGCTCGGCCAAAGCCGAGGCTGAGGTTTCCAGCTGGGAATACTGCAGCTCACACCCAGCTCCACAAGGAATGGGTGGGTTTTCCAGCTGGGAACACGGCAGCTCAAACCCCAGCTCCACCAAGGAACTGGTGGGTTTCCCAGCACCTCTGGCCACACACACGGAGTAAAAACACGTGGTTAGTGCTGGAAGTTTTCACTGGCAATCAAAAGGCTTGATCCAGCCTCAGTTAAACCAAGAATAGGTTTAAGAGGCGATGGCTCCAGGGTGGAAACCACCAGATACGAGACACAGCTCTGAAATTACATGAACAGCTCCCTGTTTTCCCGAGATATTTTAAAGCTGAGGCGATGCCTGCTCAGCACTTCCCTCCACGGAGGCTCCCAGAGCCACGTGTGTGCAGGGGGCCACAGAGGGGGCTGTAGAAGGTGTTTCCTCACCCCATCCAAAGGAGACAGGAGGATGTTGCAGCTGAGCCAGAGAACAGGCTTAGGGAATGGCATTTTACTTCCCAAACGTGTCCCAGACTGAGTCTCTCGCCTGTTCCCAATCTTGCTCCAACCAAACAGGGACATTTCAAGGGACAAGCAGGAATTAAATGTGACACAACAGGTCTCACCTGAACCCCGTGTAGCCGAAGAGGATGGCTTGCAGAAATCCACCCATCCCTGTCAGGAAGTTCACAGCTCCCGAACCATCCGAGTTCTCCACCCAGACCTGCACTGGCACGAGAAAGAAACAACTCAGGAGTTGATTTGGGACACTTCAGGCAGTTCTGTGGGTTTGAATGCCGTTGTCACCGTCCCTGTCACACATCTGGGGTGTCTCTCAGTGGGGTGTCACCTACTTGGGAGCAGGTGAGACACAAACCAGAGGGACTTGCAGCCCCACCACTCACCTTGAAGGGCTCTGTGATGTTGCTGAAGCACTTGTGCAGTTGGCTCTGGGCTCTCTGCACCTCCTTCAGCTCCAGCCAGCCCACGGCAAACATGCTCTGCCAGGGAGGGAAAGGGTCTGTCACTGCTGCTGGTGACAGCACAGCAGAGCAGCACCTCCACCGCCACCATCCTGACCCAGAGCCAACATCCCCCGCACACACCCCGGCCCTGCACCATCCTCCCTCCCCTGGGCTCTGGAGCAGGTCTGATGAATCCTGCCTGGTGGGTCTGGCAGTCACCGTCCTGGATGGAAACAACCCCCCAAGGGCAAATCCCACCCTGGGCTCTGCCCTCTGCGTACCCAGGTCATGGCTGGCCCGGCCGGGTCGGTGACGGGCTCGTACATCTCCAGGTCGTTCCTCCGGACCTCGGCGCTCATGGGGTGCATCAGAGGGAAGCCGAGCAGGACCACGTCAGCTTGTTTCACTGGCTCACCTGGGGGGAGAGGGGCCAGCCAGACAGTGGGCACTGTCTGGGAATGACGGCCCGAGGGGCCGGTTGGACCGCGGGCATGAGCCGGGAACAACAGACTGATGGATGCACCTGACTGTCACCAAGGGGATCATAGCAACCTTGTTACCTGCAGTAAGACTCTTCCTACTCTGTGCTCCCAAATTTCCTCATTTTTTCAGCCCACTAATGAGAAATGACCCAGAGAGGTGGGAAAACCATCCCCAAGCCTGGCTCTCCGCACCCGGGAAGCGGCAGGAGCTCTTCTTTCACCATTCCCAAGTCTGAACCAGTCGGAGTCCTGCTCCTTCCAGGGTTAAAAGTGTGACCCGTGGCTGCCTCCGAGGGCTGCCCCTGCCTCCCTGCTCACCTGGGCTGTAGCCATCGTACTCAGGGTGATATTTCCTCTCTGCATCAAACGGCACTTTGATTTTCCTGGCACGGTCCTCCCACTCCTCTGGCACTGGGAGCAGCAGGTCCCGAGCAACTTCAGCAGCAAAGTTTAGGCTGGAAAAAGGGAGAAACAATGTGTTATGTCAGGGATGGGTGACAGTGGGAGGAGAAAAGAGACAGAAGGAGATGATTAAGCTGCGGAAAAAGCTGCTGTGGAAGAACAGGGGTCAGAGATTGAGGGGGTAACACCTCCTGTCACGGAGCCAGGAGCTCATTCCTCTGGCTGTGGGTGTCTCCAGCTGGCTAATTGCACAGACACCTCATGGAATGCAGAGGGAGAAGCCCCACCGTGAAGGGAGATCCCTCTCAGTCTCACATGGGCACCTGAGGAGTGGCCATGGCCCGAACTGCTCCTTCCTCTGACTGCAGAGGGGTGACAGGGAGAGGGGTGTGAGGAGACGGAAGAAGCATCCCCTCGGGAGCCCCACTGCCTCCCGTCCCTGCAGACTGGGAGAGAGGAGAGCCAGGCAGTGCTTCCAGGAAGCAGAGAGCTGGACAGTGTTTCCAGGAGGCAGAGAGCCAGGCAGTGATTGCAGGCGACATCCCACACGTTACCTGCGCCGGGCCACGGCGTTGGTGTAAGCGGAGTTATCGACCTGGTGGTGATACTCGTCTGGGGGCATGACACCTGGGGGGACAGGAGGGCACACTTCACACCTGAGCATGCCCAGGGGTCCTCCTCAGGGGCATGGCTGGGGAATGGGGAACGTCCTGCCTGCCCAGCCAGAGGTGCAGCCTCTGGCAGGATCCCACATGGTCTCGGTGGGATGCTTGATAAAAGAACATCTGTGGTACTGGTGGTGAAGGAGGAACAACCTGGGTTACAGCTTTGGCTGATGGGTGTAGGTACCTCATCCTGAGGGCATCTCCCCCCACTTCATGGGCAAGGGAACCTTTGAGTCACGGAATCCCAGGGTAGACAGGGTTGGAAGAGGCCTTAAAACTCACCCAGTTCCACACCCCTGCCATGGGCAGGGACACCTTCCACTAGACCAAGTGGCTCTGAACCTCTGCTTTCTACCCCCTGCCCATGGCACAGGTACCTCTGATGTGGTAGAGCTGCTCCTCCTTGCTCCACACCATCCTGCTGCACCAGTACTGAGCTACGGCTTCCACCAGCTCCCAGCCCCCATCCTCCCGGAACAGCTTCTGGTCCTGGGGGAGCCAAAGCCGGGGAAAAACAGAGGCATGAGGGAGACCTCACCAGACCCAAAATCAGCAGGAGGTCAGACAGGAGCTCTGAGGAGATGGAGGGAACAGGAGGAAAAGTCAGAAAACTGGCCTGGATTGAGCCAACAGGGTGCTGAGACACCCACGGGAGCACGGACGGATGAGGCAGGGCTGAGGGAGGGACCCCGAGGAGCAGACAGAGCAGAATTCCTCTGGGAAGGGACGGTGACAGTCACCAGGTGTCCTGTGGGCCCTGCCACTGGGCCGCCCAGGCGGTACAAACTCCCTTTACCTGCGTGGTGCAGTAATACTGCTCGAAGGCCACCAGGACGTCCCCGGTGACGTGGATCTCCTGGGCCCCATAGATCTCCTCGGGGCACACCTCGCGGCCGGTGGCTGCGCTCTCCCACGGGAACTTGGCGCCCTGCCAGCAGAAAACAACCCTAACCTTGAGGGCCTCCCCTCCTGGGGACAGGGGCCGGTGACGTCCCCTCAGCCCGCCGCCCCTGTCCCACCTCGTAGCCTTGTTCCCGCGCGTTGCGCACGGCCCCCGCCAGCGTGCGGATCCGGTACTCCAGGATGGCCCGGGCGGCTTCAGGGTAAAGCAGCAGGATGTTGGGGAACATCCAGGTGTCCTGCGGGGCAAGGCGGTGGGACTGGCTGGTGGGGCACCGCCAGCTTCGCCCTTCAGTGGAAGGATGGAGTGTTCTCCATCCCTACCGAAGGACAGTCTTCGCCACCCTTATTAAAGGATAGTCTTTTCCATCCTGATAGAAGGATGGAATTTTCCCCATCCCGATGGAATGATGCCATCTTCTCCGTCCCAGTCACTGTGCCGAGCCCCCAGGTTACCAGCCAGCACGGCCCCCACTCACCTGGTCCCAGAAGATGTGTCCCCAGTAGTCCTCACCCCGGGTTCCATTGGACAAGCCGCCAGGGCTGATGCCATGGAAGAGGAATCCCGGGCTGCCCCGGGGCGGGAGGGCACTCAGCAGGTAGTAGAGGCAGCCGTGCAGGGCCTGCTGCAGGGCCAGGGGCCCGTCCAGCTCCACGGAGCAGCGCCGGCGCAGCGCGGCCCAGGCGCGGGTGTGGGAGCGGAGCAGGGCCCCCGCGGCCATCAGGGACAGCCCCTCGCCGTAGCTCCGCTTGGCCTCCTCCTCGCCCTCGGCCACGGCCGTCAGGAACTCCCAGGAGCGCTCCTGCTCCTCCCCACCCAGCGTCAGGGAGGGCGGGACGGGGGTCCAGAGCATGTGAACGGTGGGACGGGGCCCCCCCTCCACCTCGGGGACCAGCGTCCGCCCGTGGACGTAGCTGTGGGAGACAGGGAGGGATGGGGCGGGGAGCGTGGGGCAGGGGGGACCCCGTGCACATCCAGCACCCAGAGGGGACTCCAAGGTGCCAGGCTCCCATTCCCAGATGGAAACTGCCTCATCCCCACGCTTCAGCTCCGCTGCTGTGCCATCCCCAACGTGCAGGATACTGAGATTCGTCAGAGAATCCCAGAATGGTTTGGCTTGGAAGGGACCTTAAAGCCCACTCAGTCCCACCCCCTGCCATGGGCAGGGACACCTTTCACTAGCCCAGGTTGCTCCAAGCCCCGTCCAACCTGGCCTTGGACGCTTCCAGGGATGAGGCAGCCACAGCTTCTCTGGGCAACCTGTGCCAGGGCCTCCCCACCCTCCCAGGGAAGGATTTCTTCCCAATATCCCATCTAACCCTGCCCTCTTTCAGTGCGAAGCCCCAGCAAACGGTCCCCAGTCCCAGGAATCTAGTTCTAAAGGTCATCTCTTCCAAACTCCCCATCTTGCCCAGTCTCACTTCTTTGGAATCACATCTGACCCCTGGGGCCTTTTGTTGCTCTTACACACCAGGGTAAGGGATAATTCTGGAGCTGCAACTAATAAAAATGTTTCTTTGCTTAATTTGAGGGGAAGTTTCATACACCTGCCAGGAAAAAGCAGGTGTGCAGAAGCCTCCACACCACCCACCATTCCAGCCCAGCTCCAGCCTCACATCCGCAGTTTAGTGCCCAGAGCAGAGTGGGCAGTGGGCCACAGCCCACAGAGGGTGGGCTCAGGGCAGGGACCCCCATCCCCCACACTCACTGTGCTCCCTGGAAGTCCGGCCCTGGGAGCAGGTCCAGGTCCTGGCTCTGTGGCACGAACGGGGTCTGGAGCTGGATGGTGACGGGCTGTGTGGAGCGATCCAAGCGCCGGATGGTGACGCTGAAGGCCATCAGGTGGACCAGGGAGTGGTGGGCGTAGAGCTGCTGGGTGGCCACGTAACCAGGGCACTGAATTGTGTGGCTGAAGGTCCCTGTAAGCACAGCGAGAGCCTTTGGCACCCGCAGGTCCCGGTGTTCTGTCCCAGATTCCTACCCCTCCCCTATCTACTGGTTCCTGCTGGCCTTCCCCAGGTCCAGATCCAGCTGTTGACCAGACAGCGCTGCTGACACTGCCCCTGGCCGAGCTGCTGAGGGACGGTTTGTGCCAGTAAACATTTTATCAGGCTTCATGATTTGCTAAACCTGCTAATCCAGCAGGGATTGAGCTACAGCCTGAAAACTGCTTATTTTATTGTTATATTACTTACACATGAAAGGGGGCTCATGAGTGAAACTTATTATATGAAAGGGGAATTTTTCCAGTTGCTTCAGAAGGACAACACCCTGAGGTGAACAGAGAACGAGAAGAGGTGACTGTACGGAAGCGAGAATTTAACCTCCGGGAGAGGGCGGGGAAGGAACCTGAGGGGAAGGCGTGTCAGATTTGGGATGGGGAGGTCCCTCCCCGCTCCCAGCTCACCTGTCCGGGTGTTCAGGGCGAAGCTCTCGGCGGGGCTGTCCGTGCCGGGCACCGCCACCCGCACGCCGAGGGGGCTGGGGACATCGGCGCGGTGCGTGTCCCCCGCGGCCCCGCTGTACACGCCGCCCACGTGCAGGATGTCGCGGAAGGCGCGGGTGCCCAGGTACGCGTTGGTCACCGTGGGCAGCAGCCGCGGGTCCGCGGGCAGCGCCCGGGCCGTGAACACCGCGGGGTCCCCCTCGGCCATCGCTGCCGCCCCCACCTGCGGAGCGGCACGGCCGGGACGGGGGGTGAGGGGACGAGCTGCTGCTCCGCTCCCCGGCACGTCCCCGGGACGCCCCGGCTGTCGCAGAGGTGCTGCTCGCCTGTCACCATCTCCAGCCCTTTTAGAGTCCCCTCTGGTCACCCCCAGAGGGGTGCTCCATCCCAGCTCCCTCTCCACCCCGTCACCCCGTCCCAGCGTCTCCCGCAGCTCCCCCAAACCCCACAGGCTTCATCACTTCTCAACCTTTCCCCTCTTCCTCTTCGGCTGCCCTCTCTGTGATGGGATTGCACCAGTTTCTCCCAACACACACAACCACCTTCCTCTTCTGGCCTCCTCTTCCTCCTGAGTGTTGTTCCGTGACACTTCGAAACACTCTGTGTCTCCTGAGCTTCCCCCTTTCCCAGCTCGATGCACCTCCCTGTTCCCCCCTCACTCCTGCATCTCCAGCTCAGCTTCCTGGGGCAGGAGCTTTCTATTTCACTGGTAGATTTACAAACATATTTGTTTCGCGTATAAATATATATATATAATTAAAGACTAAAGGTACCTACAGATACAGAAACGTGCAAACAGCACCTGACAAAAGGGAGCTGCAGCTGGCTCCTGGCAATGCTGGGCACTGGAATAACACAGGAATGATGAAACGAGGCTCTGAGAGACTCTGGGCAGAGCTGGGAATCCAGCCGGGGTAACACGGGGTCAGGGAAGGCCCCAAAATCCCTCCCTGACAGCAGCCAGATGCGGCAGCTTTCAGGCTCAGCTCGGTTTCCTCACATAGACTGAACCGGGAGGAAAATCCTGCCTTCGGGAAAGTTAAAAACCCCACCCCAGCCCAAGCCCAAGGGTGCAGAAGCGAGGAGGTGGGTCTTGCCTTCGGTCCGGGGCTGAGCCGAGCCCTGGCCCTGCAGGCGGGGAGAGGCTGTCCCAGGGAAGGACGGAAGTTGCCTGACCGAGAGAGAAGGAAGGAAATCGCTTTTTTATCCCTTAAAAAAAAAAAAAAAGTTAGAAAAATCAGCGCACGCAGGTGTTTGCCAAGCTCAGCTGAGTGCCCGCGGCAGGAAAGGGGCAGAGGTCCAGGCTCTGCCCCCTGCCCTGAGAAGGAGGAACTGAAAGAGAAAAACCAACTCGGACGATTCATGATCCAAAAGCTGCCTGAGAACCGCAGTGGAGAGCCGGGGGGAGCAGCACACACACACACCCCAGCCAGAGCCACACACCATGACCATCCCACGTCCCCAGCCACGCTCTGACCCTTCTGCTCGCCTGTTTTCGGGGGGAACACACCTGGACTTTGGCTCTGGCATGCTTTTCCCAGCTTCCCTCCTGCCAGCCCTCTATCCCATCGTGGCTTTTCCAGGCACAGCCCTGTCCCAGTGAGCCCCCACCCCGGCTTCCCACACCCAGGGGTGCTGCTGGCATCCAGCTCCATTCCCCAAGTCCCTGACACCCCCCTCAGCTGGAGCAGCATTTCACTGAGTTATTCCCAAAGAGGGGACTAGAAAACCTCCGTCATTCCCTGGCTGAGCTGCCCCATGCTCAGGAGCCACAGCAGAAGGATCCACAGACACAGGATCTCAGAATGGTTTGGGTTGGAAGGGACCTTAAAGGCCATCTCATTCCAAGCCCCTCCATGGGAAAAGGAGTTCTGCTCGAGGGAAAAGGAGTTCTGCTCAAGGGAGAAGGAGTTCTGCTCAAGGGAAAAGGAGTTCTGCTCCAAGGGAAAGGGAGTTCTGCTCCAAGGGAAAGGGAGTTCTGCTCAGGGAAAAGGAGTTCTGCTCTAAGGGAAAAGGAGTTCTGCTCAGGGAAAAGGAGTTCTGCTCCAAGGGAAAAGGAGTTCTGCTCAGGGAAAAGGAGTTCTGCTCCAAGGGAAAAGGAGTTCTGCTCCAAGGGAAAAGGAGTTCTGCTCAAGGGAAAAGGAGTTCTGCTCGAGGGAAAAGGAGTTCTGCTCGAGGGAAAAAAGAATTCTGCTCATGGAAAAAGGTCTGCTCCAAGGGAAGGGGAGGCCTCTGCTCTCCAGCAGAGCAGTGCAGTGTCCCCCTGTGCCGGCTGGGGACAGTTTTTGGCCTCAGAGCCTTGGGCAGTTGGGTGCTGCTGAGGGAAAAAAACCCTGAAAACAATTAAGGGAAGAAAAATTCGGCAGAGAACAATTCGGGAAAATCTTTCCACCTCAGGGTGTTCCGCCCCGTGCCCTCGGAGCCGCAGCAGGTCCCGTGCCAAGAGGTGGCGGGGGAGGGATGGGGGGGGTGGCAGCAGTGACAGTGACAAGCTGGGCAGCTGCAGAGCCCCAGGAGCAGCGGGATCGCCCTGACGGCGCCATGAGGGTCTTCCAGAGGGGCTCCCAGCTCCTGGCGGCCGCCCTGCGGACCCCTCGCACCCCCCGTGCCCAGCTCAGGTCCCACCCCCCTGAGCACCCGCTCTCTGCTGCCGTGAGTACCTGGGGGGGGGCTAAAAAAAGAGGGGGACACCCCTGTTGGAAGGGCCCAAACCCCCCGTGCTAGGGATAAATTATTTTTGATGGGGGCGGAGGCAAAAGGGGAGAGGGAGGCAGAGGAGGAAGGTGCCCCCAAGGTCCAGCCCACACTCCCACAGGGGTCCATGCCCTGTGCCCCCTCACCCTCAGGCTCCTGTTGGATTTTATCCTTTCAAGTCCCTTTTTAAACCTTTGGGGTTTAAATACCCCAGCCCAGGGTGTCCCTCAGGGAGGTGAAGCCAAGGGACAGCAGGACACTGGTGGTCCCTCAGGGGCAGACATGGGCCCAGTCCCTCCATCCTGGGACACTCAGCCCAAAGCCAGTGTCCCCATGGACAAGGACAGGGGCTGCTGTCACCGCAGAGCCTGTAGGTCCCTCTAACACTCCCCCCTCTGGGGATGGTCCCCCCAATCCAGATCCCTCTGGGCAGGGTGAAACAAGGCAGGGAAAAAGGAGCTTTTCACCAAAATCCTGGCTGGTTCCCCCTCCACCCCTTGCCTGGGCAGTTTTCCCCCTGCTGCCTTTCCAAGGTCTGCATGAGCCTGGACATGTTTTTTCCAGTCAAATAAGTGAAAGGAAGGTGCCAGTGCAGGGGGTTGATGCTGCCCTGGTGCAGCAGAGAAAGGAGGGGCTGCTGCTGGCTGCAATTTCCAAAGTCACCTGAAAGTCAGGCACAGATGCCTCTGGAAACGCTGAGGGCCCTGGCCAGAGCCTCAAGGTCACGCACTGCTCCAGTTTGCCAGTGAATATCCCAGCAGAGAAACGTGGGGAGATGGAAAAAGCGAGCCTGGAGAGCACCAGGTCCATCTGCTGCCAGTGTGAATGGCTGTGCTTCCCCAAGCTCCCTCCACAGCCCCACGGCGGGTCCATCCCACAGCCCCGGGGCTGGGAAGAGCACAGAGAAGTGAGTTGGGTCCGTGGTGTTGGACGGCACCAGCGCAGCCACCCCAGGAGCCCCACAAATCATGGAACAACCATCCCAGGAGCCCCCACACCATGGCACAGCCATCCCAGGAGCCCCCCCCCCCACATCCCGTGGCCCAGCCATCCCACTGATTCCTGTTCCTTCTCCCCCTCAGGAGCAAGGCATTGCCTTGGCTGCGATGTTCGTCTCGTTCCTGCTGCCCACAGCCTGGGTCCTGGCCCACATAGACCACTACAAGGCCAGGCCAGAGTGAGGAGTGGCAGGAGCAGCCTGTTCCCTGCAGAGAGAATCCTGAGGGAAGAGCCCCCGGGACGGACCCTCTCTGGGATGGAACCCCCCAGGCCTGTTCATTAAAATTCACTTTTGCATTCAGCACAACGGCTCCTCGGGTTTGCTTCATCCACGTGGGTGTCCGCAGGGAATGACCTGGAAATCTGTCCTGAAGGCAGCATTCCCTCCAGTGGGAAGGGATATTCCCTCTGGAGCCTTTACCTGCTGCAGCGCAGCACAGGGCAGGCACCCGGTCACCTCTCCCAGCAAAGCCAAGGTGAATTCCTGGTAGGAAAACACCCAAAGGCTGGAAGTCACATTAAAAGCGTCCCACGGGCACCCAACTGCCCCCCTCCCTGCACAAAGGGCATTTCCACCCACCCCATCCCAAATTACCTGTGTCAGGGAAGCAGCCAGCACATGAGAAAGGTCGGGTAGCAAAAGGTACTTCCAGATATCTTGGAAAAACCTCTGGAGCTGTCACGGATCCACAGATCTCATCTCCATCACCAGGAGCTGCTTGGAGCTTCACAGCCAGGCGAGTGCTCCCACAGCACAGGGGCTGTCGGAATCCTCCCGGGAGAAGCTGTCAGTGCTTCCCACAGTGACATTCCGGGTTTTTTGATGCTGATCTCAAGCAGCAGCGGCCTCGCAACTCGCTGGCTCAGGTGGAGCTTCCTCCACCCCAACGTGTAGGGACACAGCCCTGGCAATGAGGGCAAGATCTGACACAGCACTGGGAAAGGAGACCGGGCTCCTTAAAGCCTTTTCTTGTCCTTAACTGAAATGAAGGGAACAGTTTCCAGAACACTTGTCTCCTCCACACACACTCCTGAAGTCAGCAAAAGTGACAGGAATGGGTGTTGGAAGACAAGACGCAGCAGGAACTGGGAAAGTCAAATCCAACAGCTGAACTGACAGGGAAAAGGCAGGCACTGGGCACTGAACACCCCCCACCCAGGAAGGAATTTCAGCCAGAAGGGCCTGGAAAGCAGTAGTGAGGAGGGTGAGCAGGTACAGACTCCTGAATCCCAGCAGTGACAAGGACTGACCACGGATACATTGGCAGCAGCTTTTAAAAACCCACCCACACCCCAGGGAATTTAACGAGATCCGTGGGCACAACTCCATTCAATCTGAAGTCACTATATATAGTCACGGCTATAACTCCCCGTGCCAAGTGCTGTCCTGCCTCATAACGAGGAGTTCATGCATCCCTAGGGACGCTGGGAGAGATCCCAGCTCAGATCCCCATTTTTTCCACGTTCTCAACCTGCACAAAAAACTTCCACCCCAGAAAACCACGGAAGCTACAGGACAAACAACTCCCAACGAAGACAATTAAAGTCACCGTTAAGAAACAAAAGCAGAACAAAAACCTGTCCCCGCCCTGGTTTCAGCTCTCAGTCCATTACAGTTGGCTTGGGAACAGCGATCAGGGCTGGAATTCCTCACAAAAGGAACCTGGCCAGGTTCATGCCCAGGTAACCACGTGCTCCACACTCACACGCTGATCCCACCAGAGACTGGCAGGTTTAAAGCTGGATTACTCTGGGAAAGGGGTTTGCAATGTGGAACCGAGGAGGAAATGTGACACTCGGGGGACACACACACACACACGTGTTTTTAAAGGGATGGAGATGACACAGGATTCCAGAAAAGGGAAGGCAGAGACGTTTATTCCGGCAATGCCGCTGCACCTCACCTGAGCACAAAGCGCTGGTGAAAGACAAACCACGCCCTCAAGTGTGTGAACACACCCAGTAACCGGGACTCCCGGGGAAAACCCTTGGATGGAGCAAACACTCCCTCTACTGCAAATGAGGAGGGGTGAAGGGAGGATGATTTGGGGAAGAGGACTGAGGGAATGCTGCCTTGGGGCCGCTGCAGGGGCAGGGGGAGAGGGCAGTGGGGCTGGCTGTGCCCCCTAAGGCCAAGACCCCTCGGTACCTGCACCAGGATCCCACCCTCCCGCAGCAGCTGGAGGCAGGAGGGATTGGGAGTGATCCATCCCCCCCCCGGACGGAGCTCTGGGATCAGAGCCACTCGTGTCAGCAGAGGGAAAGCCTGACTCAAGCACCAAAGGGTCACACAGCAAAAGGCCACGTACTCCTCCGAAATACATCCCATGCTGCTCCCCCCTGTGCCCACCCACCCCCTCCATGGATTCAGTGCAGTCAGTGGTCTGAGCGCTGCCGGCCTCAGGAGCAGCAGGAATCACTCTCCTGGGGCCAGAGCCAGGCCCTCTATGTCAGGATGTCGTGGGCTTGGTGCTCCACCAGCATCTCCATGCTCCGCACGTCCGTGCACCAGAACTCCAGGCGGTCCTTCATCCCTTTGATCTGCAAGGCAAGGCCACGGTGAGCCGGCGCCTCAGCTCCTGGGAATGCCCACGGGCACCTCCAGGGACACACACCCCAGACCCCAAACCGCTCCTCAAAACCCCACACACCGGGAAAGGGCACTGCCCCGTCCCTGGAAGTGTCCAAGGCCAGGTTGGATGGCGCTTGGAACAACCTGGGCTAGTGGAAGGTGTCCCTGCCCTTGGCAGGGGGTGGGACTGGATGGGCTTTAAGGTCCCCTCCATCCCAAACCATCCTGGGATTAACAGCTTCTACCAGCAAATCAGCAACTGTTAGAAGTTAAATTGAAATGCACCAAAGGAATTCCTTGCAGCTGGAATTCCACATACTCAATTTTTGGGTTTAAAGGTAAAGGCACCCTGTGCAGTCTCCTAAAACATTACCAGGATGAACTTGAGAAGCTCAACATCCTCTGAATCACCCTCTTCCCAAGGGGAATGTGCCTCCTACATCCCCAAAACTCCCAGAGGGCTATTTCAGAGCATTTAGGAACGAGGCAGCCAGATGGATGTTTGGATTCCTCTGGAAAACACAGCCATGGCTTCTGTGTTCCGTGGTGTTTGGGTGGCTTCCACAAGGGACGTGTCACCCCTGTCAGGTTTCTGACCACCCACTCCCTACACGGGTGTGAAGAGCACCAGCTACCCCAGGGTGAAATTACAGGCACCACGTAAAAGGAAAAGCTGATTCCCCCTTCAGGAAGCCCCAAGGAGGCTCATTCCCAAGCTGTGACCCTTCCCCAGTGCCGATTTCATTCCCGTTACCTGCTGCAGGTCCAGCACACGTGGCTGCACCCACGTCATGTGCACCCTCTTGTCCACCTCGTCAATGCTGCCCTTCACCAGGCCCACCGAGAGCGCCTTCATCACCAGCAGCTCCACCTGGAAACAGAAACAATTCAAGGACATTTCTCAGCTTCTCCCCTGAGATGAACAAAACCCTTCACTTGGGGCCTTCACAGCAGGCTGCTCACACGCAGAGTTCCAGGGCAGCAGCTCTCACTGTCCCCCCTTTCAGGTGACAGAACTGCCTTGAGACTCGACATCTCGACGTACAGGAGGGAGCTGTTTTCCCCCAAAACCAGATTGGTTTTCTTTTCTCCGAAATCCCAGGAAGAACGAGGCAATTGGAAAAAAGCCAACAGAGCCGGAGCACCCCCAGGCAGCAGGAACGGGGGTCTGGCCAGATGGAGGGAGTCGGGCTCTTCTCCCAGGGAACAAGGGACAAGAGGAAGCGACCTCATGCTGCGCCAGGGGAGTTTCAAGTTGAACATAAGGAGGAATTTCTTCATGGAAAGGGTTGCCAGGCCTTGGCAGGAGCTGCCCAGGGTGGTGGTGGATGCCCATCCCTGGAGGTGTGCAAGGAATGACTGGCTGAGGCACTCAGTGCTCTGGGCTGGGGGACGAGGAGGGCATCGGGCACAGGTTCCCAGTGATCTTGGAGGTCTTTTCCAACCTCAGTGATCCTGGGATGTCGTGTGACTCAGGAACACCCAGACACTCTTAGAGCTCCCAAACCAGGACGTTACTAAGTTTGTCTGACCCCAAACTCACCTCGTTGACGGTGACTTTGGCACTCTTGGCAATCTCCTCGAAGGTGAGCTGTCGGTGATTGGCTGGGCGGGTGAAAGTCATCTGAGTCCAGGGAACAGAGCAAAAAAACAAACCCCACAAGGTTTTAGTGGTTCCCACAGCACACAGAGCCTCCCTCGTGCTGCCCTGCCCAGTCTCACTCTGCATCGGCAACTGCATTTCTCATATTTAACTAAAATAAGTCAAATAAAGTCCAACTTTCAGAGTTATCGCTCCAGACACCATCCCTGAGACACAAGGCTTCCTCCGCCCCTCTTCCATATCACAGAACCCCAGAATGCTTTGGGTGGGAAGGGACCTTAAAGCTCATCCCATTCCACACCCCCTGCCGTGGGCAGGGACACCTTCCCCTAGCCCAGGTTGCTCCAAGCCCCATCCAGCCTGGCCTGGGACACTTTCAGGGATGGGGCAGCCACAGCTTCTCTGGGCAACATCCCAGCTCACCTCCATGAGACACAACAGCTGGATCTTCTGCAGCAGCAGCGCTTCGTTCGCAGCCAGGTCAGGCTGTGGGGGGGAGAAAATGCACCACATCAGGTCATTATTGCATTTTCCCCTCAACCTGGGGGAGAGCAGCTTGTTACACGCAGGAGTAAATCCCTGAGGGGGCTTTATTTAGGAGGGAGGAGGCCATCACAGCCCAGCCACCACCTGGGAATGGTTCCAGAAAAGCAAATCCCAGGGGCTGCACACGAAACACAGAGCTCACCAGGCAGGCAGCCTGTCAAGGGCCAGTGGACTCACAGATCCACCTGCAAACTACTGCTGTGTCAGTAATTGCTGGGGTAGCCAGTGCAGGTAACATCCAACACCATTGTTTTCCTCACACTTCCCAGAACAGGAAGGAAAACCACTCTTTTCCACTGGAAGCCCTCCTGTTATGGAGATTAAATCTGGAATTATCTGGCTGTGCAGGACATTTGTGAGTGCTCTGCCCTTGGATCACAGGAGATTTCTCTCTATTTCTTTCCATCAACCAGAGGGGAGCCAAAAGAAAACTAATGATGTGTATAATGATGAAATAATTCCTATACCCCAATTAGAATTATACCAGTGCACCAGAGCCAGGAATTAGGTAAAGGTAGTAAAGCAGAGGTCCAGAGGCTCCAAGTGGGCTCTGTAAACCCTGAGCTCGGGCCTTCAGCAGTACAACACCCCTCACCTGCTGCCCCCAGGCCGACTTGAGGGCCTGGAAGGTCTCCACGTTGCCACTGTTGAAGGCAAAGAGGGTGTCGATGAGCCACTGCCGGTCTGTGCTCCTCAGGGACTCCAGCACGGGGTGCATGAGCTGCAGGAACCAGGCAGGAGGGCGTTAGCAGGGTAAAATCAGCTCCTGAGGCTCCGTGGAGGAATGTGGCAGGACTTACCAGCTCCCCAAAGTTGTAAACACCTTCTCCCAGCAGCCCAGCCAGCCCCAGGGTGAAGGCTCTCTCCTGCTGCTCTGATACTGGAAAAAAACCCCCAACAAACAGACCAAAAACAGTTTGGATGAAGAAAGACGCCAGAACAAAGATAATTTGGGTAAAGCAGCAGTTCAAGCCCCAGCAACCCCTCCCTCATCCTTCTCTGTGCCTGCATTAAACCATTCCCAGCCCTCACCCTCTCCCAAGCCTGGAAATTCAGGAGCCCGCAGTAACCACAGCGCAAAAGCGCCACTTTTGGAATCTAGAGCGAAGATTTTTGGGGAATTAGAACCAACACCCCCTTCTGGCAGGAGCACTCCCCCCTCCCGTCACCCTGGGGCAGCTCAGGAGCAGGATCCTGGGCGGGGTCACCACTGATCCAGCCAGACCTTGGATCCACCACGGCACAGCCAAAACAACACGGAAAAAAAACCCCTCTGCCGGGGCGTTTATTTGATGAAGCAGAGCGTGGAAAGCGGGATTTTCCACGCAGAGGAGTCACCTGGCAGGTCCTTGACCTCGATGCAGCCCAGGAAGCGCAGAGCATCCTTGTAGTAGGCGGCGTGGTTCCCCACCGTCTGGTAGTACTTGCTGGAGAGGTCGTAGAAGCGGCTGTGCACCGAGGTCACCCCGGGCAGGGTGTTCAGCAGCTCCTCCACCTCCTCGATGGTCTCCTGGGCAGGTGGGGGGAAGAACCTGCCTTTGTAAAGGGCGAGGAGCACCCGGCGCAGCGCCGGGATCCCGGCAGGGAGGGTCACAGCGTTCCAGGGTGTCCTGCCCAGGGCAGGAGGGACACCCTGCCAGTGTCAGCACAGCCAAGAGCCACCACCGTGGGATTTATGCATGTATTTATATGCCTGTTTGAAAATAAAGCAGCAGTCTCCCTTCACACAATAGTGAGGGGGGGAAAAAACGCCACCCCCTAACCAGCTATAATTATATATATACTAAGGGCTTTAAAATGAAGGAAAAAGGTTTGGGTGGGATTTTGGGGTAAATCCTTCCCTGTGAGGGTGGTGAGGACCTGGCACAGGTTGCCTGGAGAAGCTGTGGCTGCCTCATTGCTCAAGGAGAGGTTGGATGGGGGTTGGAGCAACCTGGGAGAGAGGAAGGTGTCCCTGCCCATGGAACTGGATGGTCTTCAAGATCCCTTCCAACACAAACCATTCCAGCATTCCATGGTACACACGCCCAAAGCCATCGCTCTGCGCTTGCTCTAGGAGATCTAAAGCTGCCCTGCATGAAAAACCTCATTTTGGGTTTAAAAGATGGTTCCAAAGCAAGTCAAGGATGACAAACCCCACGTGCTTCGCTCAGGCAGCAACACTCCAGGTCACCGGGAGCAGCTCCCACATCCTGGGGAGGCTCACGAGACCCTCTGAGCTGGGAGCTGGGACAATCAAGGAACCCCACAGCACCCCAAAACCTCCCAGCCTGGGCCACCCCTCACCTTGGTGACCTGCAGGTCCCCAATGTTGAGCTTGAGGGCCCCGATGGCTGTTTTGCACAGGATCACGGCCTCGTCGCTGCTCTTCACCTGCAGGGACACAGGGGGACCTGCTGGGAGTGTCACCTGCAGCCAGGTGGCTGGGACAGGGCTGGGTGTACATCACTGATCACATTCCTGCAGTAAAATCCCTGGATTCTGCAGCACAGGTGTCACACACACAGACCGGAGCCTCCTCACCTGCCGGTGAACTGCCACAGGGAGCAGCTTCAGACGTACCTTTTCCCGAGTCTTTTCCAGGAAGGTCAGGGCCACGTTGGGATCTGGAGTAGAGAAAAAACAGGTTTTAAAAAGCAGCAGTGCCAGGAGGTCCCGTGGAGCTGAACTTCACCTAAAAATACGTCGTTCGCTGGATTCCTGAAGGCTGGAACGTGTGTTTTCCACAGCGTGCCCTCAGCCTGCAGCAGGTGCTGCCAGGTAGGCTGGGCTTTTCCTCACCAACCACCTCTCCAGGGAAGCTGTGGACTTCCTACTCCAGGAGGCAGCAGCAACCTAAGCTTTCCAAGCCAGTGCTTTCCCTTCCGAAAGCAGCAGGGCAGCAGCTCCCCATCCGAGATTCACCTGTGCCTGGCCACATTCCACAGGGATCAGGGGCTAAGAGCAGCTCAGGGAGAGGAGGAGGACACGCACCTGTCATCTGCCGGACCACGTGCAGGATGATCTCCACCAGGGACAGGGGGTTCACCCTGCAAAGAGCAGCTCGGGGTCAGCACAGGCCCCCCAGGTGACCCCCAAGCCCCCCCCAGGTGACCCCCAGGTGACTCACCTGTGCTCAAACTCGCTGATGAAGTTCTCGTAGAGCTGTGGGGAGACAAGGAAAGGGACACTCAGGGCAAAGGAAACCCCAGTTCAGAGCTTCTCACTCTTATTTCCTCTCCATTCCAGCTCGTTTGAACATCCCTGGAAGTGCCCAAGGCCAGGCTGGACAGGGTTTGGAGGGACCTGGGCTAGTGGAAGGCGTCCCTTCCAGGGACAGTGGAGCATGATGATCCTTAAGATCCCTTCTAACCCAAACCATTCCATGATTTTTCCAACAAATTGGGCACCCATACAGAAATTCCAGCACTGTGAAGAATCCAGGAGCCCAGAACTACCCATTTTAGCTCCTCCCAGCTCCAAGGAGGGACCTGAGGGAAGCATCCGTGAACACCCAACACTCCACCCTGCACTTGGCAAACCCCTCCTTACAGAAGGGAGTGGAAAAAAAAAAGAATAAAAATCCCCCTGCATCTCCCAAACGTAAAAAACTTGAAGTGAATGAAAGCACAGAACGACTTCGAAGGTTACAAAAAACCCAAGAATCCCCCTGCATCTCTCAGATATAAAAAACTTAAAGTGAATGAAAGTAAAGAACGGCTTCGAAGGTTACAAAAAACCCGACATGTTTAATTTTAACCGGATTTTCACGCAGACACTACAGGCTTGCGGGAGGTGAGTCCACCCGCGTCAGTGATTCTCCAGGAGGATTATTACAGAGACGAGTTTTTACAGGCTGTGTTTTGCCAGGTACAAACCCCCCCCTCATCCCTGTGCCACGGGAAAATCCCACACCCGGGAATCCCCCCGTCTCACCCTGATGAGCCCATCGCCCTGGGCGAAGCAGGGGTCCTGCACGAAGTCCAGCACCTGCAGAGTGAGCTGGTGCCACAGCCTGGGGACACAAAACACCCGCCGTGAGACACCGGGCACAAACAAACACCGGGCACAAACAAACACCGGGCACAAACAAACACCGGGCACAAACAAACACCGGGCATCCCCCCCCCCACTCCCCGTCCCCGCCGCTCACTTCTTGTTGTAGAGCTCCTCGAGGCGGTGCCACACGGCGGCCTGGCCCGGCCCCGCGCTCTGGCTCTGCTGCAGGAAACCCGGCACGTCCTTCATGGCGGCGGCGGCGGCGGCAGGACCGGGACAGGCCCGAGGGAACGGCGGGACCGGGACGAGGAGGCCGCGCCGCCGCCGGGGCTGCGCACTCACTTCCGCCCGCGCACTCACTTCCGCCCGCGCGGGGCACGCCGGGTACCGTAACGCCCCGCGCCCGCCGCCGCCGCGCACTCGCTTCGCGGCCGGGGGGGCGGTACCGCAACGCCCCCGCGCTCGTCTCACGCCGCTACCGTAACGCCCCGAGCCCGCCGGTACCGCGCACTCGCTTCGCGCCTCTACCGTAATTCCCCGCGCACTCGCTCAGCTACCGTAATGCCCTGCGCACCCTTGCTTCACGCCTCTACCGTAATGCCCCGCGCACTCGCTCAGCTACCGTAATGCCCCGCGCACTCACTCAGCTACCGTAATGCCCCGCGCACTCTCGCTTCACGCCTCTACCGTAATGCCCCGCGCACCGGCGGCAGCGCGGCAGCGGCGATGAGCGGGGCGCGGGGCCGCGGCGCGGGGCTGCTGGCGGCCGGTGAGCGCCGGGGGCCGGGGGGAGCCCCCCGGGGGCGCCGGGACCCCCCCCTCAGCACCGCTCGGCTCTCTTGCAGCGGCGTGGAGGAGCCTGTGGGAGCGCGGCCCCCGCCACGGCGGCGGCGGAGGGAGCGGAGGGAGCGCGGCCCGGCCCGGGCGGCGCGGCGGGGGCGGGACGGGGGTGCCCGGCCCGGGGGTGCCCGGCGGCAGAGCGGGGAGGTACGTGGGGGGGCCGGGGTGGGGGCCCCGGGAAGGGGAGGGGAGGGTGGGGATCGGTGGCGGCGGGGAAGGTCCCGCGGGAGGTGCGTCCGTGATGGAGGATGCCGTGTCCTTGCCGAACCGGGCGGGTGGGACGTCGCTCCCTGGAGGCAGGGCTGGGAGCTCGGAGAGTAGGGATTGAGCAGGGGAAGGTCGGTGTTTTACGAGGTTGGGGGTTCGGCTCCTCGGGAACCCCGTCTGACAGGGCAGAGCCACGTCCTTGTGACAGCAGGGAAAGGCAGTGCAGTGTCACATCCCTGGGAAGGCACTGTCACATCCCTGTGAGAGCAGGGAAAGGCAGTGCAGTGTCACATCCCTGGGAAGGCACTGTCACATCCCTGTGAGAGCAGGGTAAGGCAGTGCAGTGTCACATCCCTGGGAAGGCACTGTCACATCCCTGTGAGAGCAGGGTAAGGCAGTGCAGTGTCACAGCCCTGGGAAGGCAGAGTTGACCACACTGAGGCCAGGAGACACTTCCAGTGTCATCGCTGCCAGTCTCCACTTCCAGCTCCTGTCACTATTCTTTGGGCTTGCCAACCCCCTCCCCCCCAAGCTCTTCCCACGCCTGCTCTGCACTGTGCACAATGCCCTGCTCCAGCAGCACTAATTTTCAGGGAGAAGCTGTTCCCTGCTGATTATGCCTGTTCCCGAACTGCTAATGACTGTTCCCAAGCTGATAATGACTGTTCCCAGCCCAGCTGGGCACAGGGCTGTGATTCCTTTGGGCATGGACACACGGAGCTCTCCCAGGGCAGAGGAGGGGAACGGGGAAATGACAGTGTCTATGCTCACCTGGGCAGGGTGACACATCACCCTGATAGAAATTTGTTGAACTCAGGACCGTCTCCTGGATCCCAGAGTGGTGGGACTCGTGATTCCCAGTGCTGCTGCTCCCACAGCCCTGTGTCCACCCCTGTCCGAAAAAACCCTCTCACGGGAATACCAGGGATGTATTTTAGATCCACATAAGGGAGCGCAGAGGGACGTGTCTGCTCCTGGGTTTGGGTCAGACTAGCAGCCAGGCTTTCTCCTAGTGAAGCCCTGGCACAGTCCTGCCCGTGGAAGAGCTTTCTGTGGAATTTTTGGGTGTTTTTCTCCCCCAGAGCCAAGGTTGCTGTCAGTTCTCTCAGGACACACCTGCTGTGCTTCCCCCCCGTGCCGAGCAGGATCCAAGGCTCCAGGCCCTTCTCTCTGAGCGCGGCTGCCAGAGCCATTTTGGGCCGGGGCAGGTGGGGAGGTGACGAGGGGAAGGAGAAACTCACCTTGAAGGACGTGGCCGAGCTCCTGCGGAAGAAGGAATGTCGCCGTGTGGTGGTGATGGCCGGAGCCGGGATCAGCACACCCAGCGGCATCCCGGACTTCAGGTGATGCCTCCGTCCTCTTTGCCCTTTGCCGGTGCTGGGAGGGCCGAGTCTTCTCCATGGAAAGGGTGGTTGAACATTGGAAGGGGCTGCCCGGGGAGGTGGTGGAGTCCCCATCTCTGGAGGTGTGCAAGGAACAGCTGGACGTGGCACTCAGCGCTCTGGGCTGGATGACAAGGTCGTGATCGGTCACAGGGTGGGCTCGACGACCTTTGGGGGCCTTTTCCAACCTAAATGATCCTGGGATTCCGTCTCCAGCCCGGGTAACGCTGGTGCTGCAGCCCCTCCCAGCTCCCCCCTGTCCCTGCAGGTCCCCCGGGAGCGGCCTGTACAGCAACCTGGAGCAGTACGACATCCCGTACCCCGAGGCCATCTTCGAGCTGGGCTATTTCTTTGTCAACCCCAAGCCCTTCTTCACCCTGGCCAAGGAGCTCTACCCCGGCAACTACCGCCCCAATTCCGCCCACTACTTCCTGCGGCTGCTGCACGACAAGGGGCTGCTCCTGCGCCTCTACACCCAGAACATCGACGGGCTGGAGAGACGTGAGTTCCCCCTCCCAGCAGCACCACCAGGAGGAGCTGGGGGGAGAAGCAGGACTGGGGAGATGCGCACGGGGGAGCGTCCGGCTCAGTCCTCTCCCACGTGCTGTATTCCAGTGGCTGGGATCCCTCCCGACAAGCTGGTGGAAGCCCACGGCACCTTCGCCACTGCCACCTGTACGGTGTGTAAGAGGAACTTCCCCGGGGAGGACTTCAGGGTGAGTGGGCCCAGCCGGGGTCTCTCGGGGGATGTCATGGGGGACAGGGTCCCTGTGCCAGGCAGTTTTGGGGTCTCTCAGGGGGATGTCATGGGGACAGGGTCCCTGTGACAGGCAGTTTTGGGGTCTCTCAGGGGGATGTCATGGGCGACAGGGTCCCTGTGACAGGCAGTTTTGGGGTCTCTCCTTTCAGGGGGATGTCATGGGGGACAGGGTCCCTGTGCCAGGCAGTTTTGGGGTCTCTCCTTTCAGGGGGATGTCATGGGGGACAGGGTCCCTGTGACAGGCAGTTTTGGGGTCTCTCCTTTCAGGGGGATGTCATGGGGGACAGGGTCTCTGACAGGCAGTTTTGGGGTCTCTCCTTTCAGGGGGATGTCATGGGGGACAGGGTCCCTGTGACAGGCAGTTTTGGGGTCTCTCCTTTCAGGGGGATGTCATGGGGGACAGAGTCCCTCGCTGCCCCGTGTGCACCGGAGTTGTCAAGCCTGACATCGTGTTCTTCGGCGAGGAGCTCCCACAGCGCTTCCTCCTGCACCTGGCAGACTTCCCCCTGGCAGACCTGCTCTTCGTCATCGGGACGTCCCTGGAGGTCTGGGAATAAGGGGAGCCCCCGGGGGAAAAAGGCGCACGGAAAACAGGGGCTCCGGAGGGGAGAGAGGGCTTAGAGGAGAAGGCGAGAAACTGGGTTTAGGGAGGTGAAATTTGAGGTGCATGGTAAGAAATAGGGTGCAGGTGCTCCGAGAGACCCTCTAGAAACCAGGAGGGCACCTGGAGAGCCTTGGGGTCACCTCAGGAAAGGCCACCAGGTGACACCGTGACCCATCCAGAGCCGGGGTGGCTGAGCCCACAGCGGGGGAACGGTCACACTCAGCAGTTCTGAGCCTGGAACCGGTGCCTGTGGCAGGGTGACGGTCCCCCTGCCCTCCCGGTTCCCCCCTCAGGTGGAGCCCTTTGCCAGCCTGGCCGGAGCCGTGCGCAGCTCCGTGCCCCGGGTCCTCATCAACCGGGAGCTCGTGGGCCCCTTCGCGTGGCAGCAGCGCCACAACGACGTGGCCCAGCTCGGGGACGTGGTCGGGGGCGTCGAGAAGCTGGTGGAGCTGCTGGGCTGGAACGACGAGATGCAAACGCTGATCCAGAAGGAGAAAGAGAAGGTGGGAAGGGGCTCCGAGCCCCACCTCCCCCCTCAGCCTTTGCGTTCCCTGTGCTGGAGTTATCCCGGGAGCGGGTTTGTGCTTGCTGAGGCTGCCTGCTGTCTGCCTCCACGGGGAAGGACTGCAGCAGGGCTAAAAAACCCCAAACCAACCCAAACCTGAGTGCTGTTTCACAGCCAGGGTGCCAGAGCAGAGCGCTGTGGGCTGAACGTGTCCGTGGTAGACGGGAAGACGCAGATCTGCCAGTCCCAGATGAAACAGGAATGTGGAAAAGGGCAGGATTTCGCCTTTGATCATTTCTTTCCCTGTGCCATTCTCACATCTGTAAACTTCTGGGATCTTCAGGAGTGAGAAATTGCAGGGGAACAAGTCCTTAATTATTAGAGCTCAGTGCTGCTGTTAATTACTGCATTGCTGTAGACCACTGGGAAGATTTTTCCATATTTGACATCAAACAGTTGTATTTTTTAGGGATACACTGCCCATACGTGATTTCTTCATAAAATCTGGCTCCAAGATTCCAGTTTTTACATCCAAGTTGTTCTTATTTTCATCAGATCATGAGGCAGGAATTGAGTAGGAATTCTTAAGTCTTTTGGCCAGGTTTCTGATTTTTTGGTACAAACGTTCTGGGGTCCAGCCAGCCCTTGGCTTGATTCTTGTGCTGCTCTGAATCCCTGATGGATAATGCTGATAAAGCAGGAAAACTAAGGCCAGGTTGGACAGGGCTTGGAGCAATCTGGTCTAGTGGAAGGTGTCCCTGCCCATGGCAGGGGGTGGAACGAGATGAGCTTTAAGGTCCCTTCCATCCCAAACCATCCTGGGATTCTGTGAAAGCTGCGGGGATGGTGCTTGGAGCTGGAATGTTTGATGCTCCCTGGCAAACGCTGTGCTCTCCCTGTTTTCAGCTGGATGCAAAGGACAAGTAGGACGGTGCTCCTGCCACCCCTCAGCACATCACTTGATGATGTCCAGCCATAAATGTCACCAGCAAGTGGCAGGGCACTCGTGCCAGCACATCCAGCGAGCTCCGTGTCTGCAGTTGGCCGTTTGGATCCGCCTCCTTCCCAGCTGTCCATCCCAGAGCCCCTTGCTGGGGCTGGTTCTAGGGAGCAGGAGCTGGGAATGCCAGGAGTCTGGAGCAAGTTTTCCAGCTCCCACTGGACTGAGCATCCGAGGTCTCTCCTCCCCAGCCACTGTTCCCTTGGCCACGATCCTGAGCTGCTGCAGACTGTGTTTGTTCTTCCATGAAATCTCTGCTAATCAGGGTACAGTCTGGGGGCGGGGGGGCTGCCCCCCATTCCCATTCCAGCTCAAGCTGCTGCGGGATTTCTGAATCACTAGAGTGTTAATTATTTAATAATAAAGAGATATAATTCATTTCTGGATGTCACCTGAGGGGTTTTCTGTAAAGTCACACCTTTCCTGGGGTTTGAGCACGTTCTGTCCCCACTACTTCTCCCTTGACCTGCTTTTTGGTACATTTTTTTTCCTTTTTCCCCCCCTCACACAAGTGCCTTTCCCTGCTGTAGATGCCACCCTGAGGGGTGGCACTACCACAGCCCTGCAGCCATGTCCTGCTCTGTCCCAAACCTGCCACAACACAATGCAGAGCCTCCTGGCACATGGATCCACACTGAAAACGCTGGGGACTTGTTTTTAACCGTACCCTGCTTCCCAAAAAAACCCAATTCCATGATTCTGTGAATGCCTCATGCAAAGTGCCCTGTGCCAAGCTCAGCCCCTGCTCCGGGGCATTCCAGGCCAGGCCTGGCAGCTGCTCTGAGGGATTTAAAGCACTCTGGAAAATTAAAACAACAATATCAGAGGTAATTGCATTAAAAACACCAATCCCCCCTTTTCCTTTTGCACGGAAAGCTTGGGACAGCTTCAACAGCTGGGAAGGGATCGGGGTCTGTGTCTGCACCACAAGGGCTGTGGTGGGTTTTTTGCTAGTTAAAAAAAAAAAAGAGAAAGATGCTGTTGGCCCAAAACCTCCCACTGTGCCAGAGCGGGGCTGTGCCAGCCCAGCAGCCTGGCCGTGACCCTTGGGGGTCAGTTTTACATCAGCTACTGGCACTTCAACCATTACTAAACAATTCTTAATCACCGAGGAGCTAAACAGAATCCCAGAACCATCCACGTTGGAAAAGACCTCCAAGATCATTGAGTCCACCCTGTGACTGATCTCCACGTTGTCACTAGACCAGAGCACTGAGTGCCACGTCCAGTCCTTCCTTGGACACCTCCAGGGGTGGGGACTCCACCACCTCCCTGGGCAGCCCCTGCCAATGCCTGACCACCCTTTCTATGAGGAAGTTCTTCCTGATGTCCAACCTGAACCTCCCCATGTACAACTTGAAGCTGTTCCCTCTCCTCCTGTCCCTTGTTCCCTGGGAGCAGAGCCCGACCCCCACCCCGGCTCCCCCCTCCTGTCAGGGGGTTGCAGAGCCAGAAGGTCCCCCCTGAGCCTCCTTTTCTCCAGGCTGAGCCCCCCCAGCTCCCTAAGCTGCTCCAGCCCCTTCCCCACCTCTGTTTCCTTCTCTGGACACACTCCAGCACCACCTCCTCGCCATGAGGGGCCCAGAGCTGGACACAGCACTGGAGGCGCCTCAGGAGTGCCCAGCACAGAGGGAAAACAGAGCAAAGTACCTCTCCAGCTCTTCCCCTCCAAGACCACGCTCAGAAACACCCCCAGCTCCTAAGGACACACAGGCAGGAACACCTGGGAACACCTCTGCCGTGGGTTCCCAGGGATTTCCTGGCAGTCGAGGAATCACGGCCACGTGCCCACGTGTCAGGTTGGCTTTATTCAAGCGTCACTTGTGCATTCCTACTCGTGACAGGACATTTGGGAACCGGGGTACATGAGACGAACGGGAAGGTTTTCTTTCAAAAGAAAACAGAAGTAAAAATAAAGACAAATCTACACCAGGCCTGAGAGCGGCCCCTGGGGCACAGAGAGACCCGGGGGCAGCGAGGAGGAGCGAAGGACGGAGCACAGGTGTTGGCCTTTCCTTTGGAAAGCGGGATTTGGGGAGAGGTGAACGCCCAAACCCAGCTGGCTGGTGACAGGGACAGTGCCCAGTGCCAGGGAAGGGCCATCGGAGCGTTCCCGGCAGCCACCCACACGCTCTCTCCCGTGGCCAGTGGGATGCTGGAAGCTTCCTCAAAGGCCTCCCTCAGCTTCCCTCTGTTCACCCACGGGCTCCAGGTGCACGTGGACACCGGTGCACTCGGACACAGCCTCCTGCACCACACCCTGCGGATCCCCCTCCCCAGGAGCTGCTGTGATTCATGGCCCACACCCCTCTCCAGCAGACCCCCCCCTTCCCACAGCATTCCCAGGGAGCAGCCCCCCACTGTGGGGCCGGGCACACGCAGGAGGCTCCGCGGATCGACGGACCCCGATGGAGCGGCAGGAAGAGCCTCTCCCTGACCCTTCTTCCCAAACAGCACGCATTTAAATGAAAAAATCCTACTGGAAAGTCCCGGAAGCGATTCGGAGTGTGAAATCCTGAAGGCTGCCGACAGGAGAGATCAAGGTGGAGCCAGGCCACGGAGACCTCTGGAAGGAGAGGTGGCTATGGAGCTGGGAAGGAGGCAGGTGTTCCGTGTGGTGGGCTGTGAGGGATCCAGGCTGGATACGGATCCTGCAGGGAGAGTCCTGGCCCAGTGCCAGCCTCTGGGTGCAGCACCAGTTCCCGAGGGAGAGTGGCTGGAGCCCAGCTCTCCGTGGCTGGGGCGGGAGCCGGGTCAGTCCAGCCCCAGGTCCGAGTCGGACGACGAGCGCTCGTCGGCCATGCTGCGGATGGCGTTTTCCATGGGCGCCAGGTTTCCACTCGGAGTGATGCCCATGGGCTGGATCACCTTCTCCCTGCAGCCGGGAAAGGTAAGGCAGAGCTGCTGGAGAGCAGAGGAACAGACCAGGAATACAGTAGGAACGCAGGGCTTGTGGAAATGGCCCGGAATACCCCAGGCACCACTAAGGATCCCTTCTGAGAAATGGGGACAGTCCCAGCCCTAAAACCTCCAGCGTGGCGAGGCAATGGCTGGAAGCACAATCCACAAACAATACCATTCCCATGCTCAGCTTCCCTGGAACAGGCTCATTTCTAGAGTCCTGTTCTGTGTGGTTCAGGATTCCCACAGGAAAACTAGCACTGGTGTCTGTGTTCCTCTCCCTCTAACACATGATGGGAGTACACGTGTTACTTCCCTCCCTTCCTGAACTCACTGGGCTCCTCTGGAGCACCTGTGAAAGATGGATGAGGGATGACTGGAGAAAGGTTTCCAGCAGAGAAAGGGGCTGGTGGCACTGGCTGCTGTCTGTCCCCAAAATGCTGCTTCCTCCTGAGCAGCCTGGCCAGGACTGAGACCGCTGTCCTTCCTGAGTTCCTGGACAAACATGGCAAGCAGGTGTTTGGGAACAGCGCAGGCACAGCAAGGAATTTCGCAGTGTCCCATCGTGCCAAAGCTGAGGGAGGAGTTTCTCCAGGTATCCCCACCGCTCCCTCTCCTCAGTCACTTCAGGCCTTGGGAATGCAGCCAAAGGAAGGCCTGTGACAGATGTACCCCCGACACGCAGGTGTGGACACGGACACACACCCACACCCCGGTACCTGGACAACTTGTCGAACATATTGACCAACTTCATGGCTTCGTGCTCCTTCTGCTCCTCCGTCATCCCTTCCATGGGGTTGGGAAGCTTCTCCTCCACACGGCCCGTCACGGGGTTGATGCTGCGCGGACGACAGTGAGGTCAGGGCACGGGAGAGGGGACAGCAGGGGGACAAAGGGCTGTCTGGGATCCTCCTGTGCCTCGTGGAGCAGAGGAATGGCACGGCAGGGCTGGCTGTCACCTCTGCTCGTGCCCTTAGTGCCCAAGTGCCATCACAGTTCTATGGGGGCTTCCAACCTACATCCTTAAAAACTCTGCCCATTTCTCCAGCAGGAGCAACGCCCCCTCCTGCCAATGCCACAGTGCCACTGGAAACTGGGTGCACGAGGCCAGGTGACACTTCCTCCCTCTCCTCAAGGCCGGAGGCAAAAGCTAATGGAGAAAATCCCAAGAAACCCAACCTGCAGGGACACTGAATAGGAAGCTGGTGAGTGCGGGATACACAGGTGGGCACAGACCTGGGGCTGTCCCCACGCACCTCCCACCCTCCAGGTACTGCAGAGTAAAAGAGAGGGAAAGGGCAAAAGAGAGGGAAGGGAAAAAGAGAGGCCAAAAACCAGCTGGGTGCAACAGCACTGGGCTCTGGAGAGGGAGAGGAGCCATGGGCACATGGAAGAGCAGGACAGGGAGATGGCAGGAGGCAGATGGAGAGGGATAGAGCAGGAATGGGAAGAAAATGTGGAAAGAGGGGTGCTCTAGAGGGGGAGCAGACTTCTTTACTTGGGCTTTGCCTCTTTGTACTCCTCCGTGTCCGTGTCTTCATCCTCCGAGTACTCCCCCTCTTCCCGGCCGCCGGCCATGAGGCCCCGCGCCGCCAGCAGCCCCGCAGCGTTCCCGTACCCCGTGTACTTCACAAACCGGGACACTGCCGGGAGAAGGACAGAGACCACGCTGTGTTCCCCTCCTGCCTCCAGCCCCACGGTCACGCCGAGCCACGGAGACCCAGGGACACTGACAGGGGGACAGCAGCCACGGGCGGGGGGCTCAACGTGGGCCAGGCTGTCTGCAGGGTGCTGGGCTGGCCCGAGCACAGCTTGTCCCTCACTGCTGGCCTGAGAGACAGCACCTCCTTCCCACAGAGCTCCTGGAACCCTCCCCTTTTCCCTGTCCCCAGGGGAGGTCCCTCAGGGAGGGACCCCATCGAATGCACTCTGGCTCTCCCGGAGCCCACCTTGAGGGGTCCCCTGTCAAAGCCCCCCCAAGGCCCCGGCACTCACCGCTCTCCTTGCAGAGCACGAAGAGGAACTCGGCGGCGCAGTGCTTGACGTCGGTGTCGATGTGGGTCATGAGCCTCACCAGCTTGTTCCGCAGGGAATTCCCCACCTCCGGCCGGTTCCGCACGTCCCGCAGCGGCGGCAGCACCTGGGGACGTGGGAGAAACACTGTGGGTGCCAGAGGCCTCAACCAGCCACGCGAGAACCCGGAGGTGTGTGGAGGGCGGCCATAACCAGGGGTTTGCTCGTCTCCTCTCCCCTCAGGGCAGCGTCCCTGACCTCCGGGCTGAGCACAGCGTACCCTGGCCTTCAGGAACTTCCTGGTCTGGCGGTGGACACGGGCACTCTCCGTCAGCAGGTTCAGCACAGGGGTCAGGCTCTCCTTCAGCTTGTGGCCCTGCAGAAACATCCCCAAAAGGAGCAGCACGTCAGTCATGCCGAGCTCAGCCTGTCCGGCTCGCGCTGGAGAACACGAGTACGCTCTGTCAGGGAGATGGATGGACACAAAGCTTCCCGGTCCCTGCCACAGGCATTCAGTACCTCCTCCCTCCCCACACCACACAGCTCGCCGTGGCACAGGCAGTGCCAGAAATCCTTGGGCAGGTCATCCGGGGCAGAAAAGTGCAGTGGTAAAATTCTGAGGCCCTTTGGGATAACTCCCAAGGCTGAAAACCATGGTCAGCTTGAAAACAATGCAAATTCAGGCCTCCAGAGGCTTTCACCGCTGAGTGAAACAGGGCTAATATGTCAATCACCCAGCTAATCATCCATTGTTCCACTGATCTCACTGATCTTTGAGGGCCTGCAGCCCTCAAAGCAATGACAGTCACCTTCCTGTCCACGGACGGACGTTGGTTTAGTCCCATCGACCACAGCTCTGCCAAGAGCTGCCCTTTCTACAACCCCAAACCAAGCATGCTGGCACTGGGCTCTTGCAGGCTGAGGAAAAGGTGCCCTGAACCTGTGGGAACGAGCAGTGAGGACCCCCCCAGCCCTCACCCTGTCCAGGCGGCGCTCCAGGAAATCCAGGAGGATGCTGACTGCATCCATGTTGACACCCATGTACTCCAGCGAGCCCGGCCGCACTTTGGGGGTCAGGAGCACATCCAGACACTTGAGGGGCAGGTTGCCCAGCAGGTTGACTGTGTGGCTACATGTGTGAAAGAGAAGAGAAGAGAACACACAGTGATGGAGCTTTGCTCACACGAGTCCTTCAGCTCTGTGCAAACGAAGGTCTGTCATTAACTTCCAGGAGTGCGAGGACCCCACGATCCAAGTTGTCTTGGAGCACCCCAGGCTCCACACACCACCGAAAGGGAATAACTGAAACTGCTTTTTGGGCAGCTGAACTGTGTGCTGGGGACTCTAAAGAGACTCCAGTGACAACTGAGAACCCAGGGGATTTGACAGAGCCAGCCTGGGTGGTCAAAGGTGCGTCTCTGTGTTGTCCTGCTGTGTCACTCCTCCTCACCACGATGATCCAGCACCAGCACTGCTTGTTTTTCCCCTGACTGCGTGTTCTTGGGGACAGAACTGTGTCACCTTGCTCCAAGCTGACACCCCTGCACCAATAATGCCCGGCAACATGACACAGCCAATTTCTCAGCATGGCTTAAGGCTAATTAAGGCCACCTCACGGACTCTTCACCAAAAGCAGCACAAGTCTGCTCTGGCCAGTTGCCCACTGAGATGGCTGTCGCTGTAGGGACAGCCTGACAAAGGACACTGGAAGAGGATCATGTGCCTGGGGGAGCCCTGCTCCAGGGGCAGCTCGAGGCCCAGGTGGTTCCCAGCACTCACCTGTGGAACTCCTCGGTCCTGTCCTCGCCGTCGGCCGAGATCATGAGGCAGTGGCGCAGGAGGGCACCCAAGTGCCGGTACAGAGCAGCATCTTCCTGGCCCCAAAATGGAAAATGGAAACCTTGATCAGCAAAGGGGATCCCACACGTCCCAGAGCCTGCTGCCCCTGCAGCCACAGCCTGATCACGCACAGCGGGGTGTTCCAGGGGAAGCAGCCTCCCAGTTCTCCTTTTGGGGCCAACACGTGGTCTTCCAGCTGCCCGACACACTTCCACTCACTCTGTGACACTGAGTTAAGGGCTGGACTAGGCTCTAAAACACTCCATGGATTAGCCAGAGGGAAAGTGTTCTCCACCACACCTCCTTCTGACCTTGGCCTGAAGGTGAAGAGGTACCTGGCCACGCTCAGACGTGAATTATCTGGGGGCTCTGTTCTCCCTCTCGCTCAGCAAATCATATCATTAAGGGAAAATCCCCAACTTTTAAATGGGAATGCTCTAAACGCTGTAAGGGTTAATACTGCACTGGACAGAGGCAGTGCCCGGGGCACACCTGAGTCCCTCACCACCCTGACATGTACCTGGGGCTGCAGGAGGACCAGTCTGGGACAGGAGGAAATGCAAGGGAGGAGAAAACCAGCAAAGCCAGATCCCGGGGACGGGTGAGCACCACAGACCCAAGGAGCTTACCTCGTCCACTTCCCTCTTGCTGGAATCAAAGGTGATGTTGAAGAGCACTTTGAGGATCTCCATGGCTCGCTCCGTCTCCTGCCGAGGCAAAGGCGGGAGAAGCCCCTCCTCGGCGGCGACTTCGTAGGGGTCCAACCACTTCACGCCGAGCGTCAGCTCCAGGGTGTCTGCCATCAGGCTGACCCCCCGCAGCTCCTGGGCGAGCTGCTGCCGGACGTCCACCCTCAGGGCCGTCAGCAGGAACAGCAGGCGCAGGTCGAAGAACTTGACGTCGTGAGGGAGGCTCCGCTCGTTGTAGAGCTTGATGCGCCGCGCCAGCCCCACCACCAGCCGGGCCTCGGCCGTCAGCTCCTGCGCCCGCGGGCTGCTGAACACGATGTTGCACAGGCATTTGAGGGATTCCAGGATCACGTCCAAGTCCGGGACCTCCCGGATGAGCTCCTCCGAGTAGTCGATGCCAGCGTGCCTGGAGAGGGTCTTCAGGCCTTCCTCGGTGGTGAAAGGGCCGAGGCAGTGCTTGTCCCGGGACAGGATGCGGATGCTCTCCAGGCAGGTGACCTGGCAGGACGGCTGCAGCTCCCTCTCCAGGAACTTGATCAGCAGCTGGGCCATTTTCTGTGCAGTTGGAAACAAGCAATGCCTGGGATACCGACAATTCCCGGTGCTCTTTCCAACCCTGTCACACTCTGCCCTGGACAACGGGAGCATCACCTGGGTCTGCTCAGGTGTGCACTCAGCAGCACTCAGGAAGTGCCTGGCTCTGGCATTGGGTCCTGCACCAGTTTGGGCAAGAACAACCAGCAACGCATGGCTGGGAGAGGGTACTGGGTGTAAAGGGAGGGCACAAACAGGTCACTGTTGTAGCTTTGTCCTGGTGAGGATGGTTCAGGCTGAGAGGGTTTGCCTGACCGCCGCACTGAGGGCAAAAACCTCCCTCAGCCCTTCACCTCAGGGCTTCCCTCAGGAGTCACCATGCATTTGACAGCAGCTCTCTGCTTCTGTGTGAGATCAGGGAGGCACCTGCTCCAGAGCATCCACAAACAGATGGAGAGGTGGAGAGAGGCATCAGAGAACCACCAAGGGAGGGCCACAGGACCCAAGGGAGGTGAGTAGAGCACGTGATGCCCTGGGAAACGGAGGTGAAGAGACCTCAGGAGATTCAAATAAAGCAGCATCTCCTTAACCCCAGTGCTGCCTGGAGACCTACTGGCCCAGATCCTCCGTGGGTACAGACTGGCAGAGCCCCACTAACACAATTCACGGGAGCTGCAAAGCTCATCCCCGTGGGGAACGGTGAGTCACGGAGGAGCACAGGAAAGGCCTCACAGCCACGGGCAGCTCGGGCTCAACCACGTGTGGCAACACTTCACATCGCACCAGTGACACCTACACACACAGCTGGGTGAGGTGAGAGCTCACCAGACCTCTAACACGACACGTCTGAAACCACGGATCTCTCCGTGACATTAAAAGAGCAAAGGAACCTGAAAATGAGGTTTGCAACTGGCTAAACGCAGCCCCATCAGTCACACTTCAGAATAATCAGAGAATGGTTAAGGTTGCAGCCATTAATCGTAATCGTTTAGGTTGGAAAAGATCTCCAAGGCCACCGAGTCCAATCTGTGACCCATCCCCACCTTGTCACCCGGCCCAGAGCACTGAGTGCCACATCTAGTTGTTCCTCCAGGGACGGGGACTCCACCACCTCCTTGGGCAGCCCCTTCCAGTGCCTGACAACCCTTTCCGTGAGGAAATTCCTCCTGATGCCCAACCTGAACCTCCCCTGGCAAAACGAAACTACTGAAGGAAGGAAGGAAGAAAAAAGGAACTTCAGTCCTTAATGTGAGGCTCCTGGAGTGCCCCACGGTCACACCCTGGGGAAGTGAGGAAACACAGCTGTTCCTCTGCTCCTTCCACGCAGGAGGCACAGACAGTTTCAGATCCAGACACAGTGAGCAAAGCCTTGGGCTGGCTCAGGGGGAAGAGACCCCAGGGCTGAACCATCGGGACACCCGAGCGCCAGGAACTGGTGGTGATGCTCGACTCGTATTTCACGGCATGCACCCCAAAAGCGGGACACTGTGCCTGGATCCACGTCCGGCAGCAAAGAGCTCGGATCTCGTCAGATCCAGTCCCACACTTCGGGCTGTGCCTGGGCACGCTCCGCCTGGCAGCAGCTGGCACTGGCTCAGCCAAAGGAGGTCCTGTTCTCCACCCAGGTCGCCTGGTCTGCACTTGCTGTGCTAACACGGGCACTGGCACCATCTACCAGTGAACTGACCGCAAAACTGAGCCAGCTGGAAAATAATCCTGGGAAGCCAGAGTTGTTCTTGCAGCAGAGCAGCCAGGACGAGGCCGGCCCGGCAGGAAGAGCTGCAGGAGCAGGAACAAGCAATTCCTTCCCTCTGAGTGCCAGCTCCAGGCAAATCCCGCTGCTCGCTCCCAGTGGAACCCCTCACCCTTCCTGGGAGCCTGGGGATCACACCCATTACACCCGTGGCTGGGGCTGTATGGATCACAGGACCGCTGCTAATGCCAGATGGATGCTGACTGTTACCCAAAACACCAACTCTTGATGGAAAAAACGGAGCCAGGTGCTCCGAGCGCACCATTCCCTGCCCAAGTTAATGGCACGCTCTCATTTCTTTCCCTGTGGGAGCTGCCTGCCAAGCCCAGCTGGACACAAGTATGGAGCAGCAGATTCACACACCGACCAAAGAGGAAAAGCAAGGAGCGTGTGCCTACCTTCCTCTCCTCCCGCTCCTCATCCTCGAAGGTGAAGCACTGAGACTTCTGTGGAAAAAGCAAAACAAATCAGAGTAAGGAACAGGTTAAAACTCCACGGAACCAGGGCATTCCGCTGGAAAGCAGCAGGCCCCAAAACACACTGCAACAGCAAACACACCTTCTCCCGACAGTCCCTGCCATGACAGGCATCACCCCTGGATCCATGGCGCTGGCAGAATGCCACGGGTCAACCGATGGATGGATTTAGATTAAATCCTTCAGCAGCACAGTGGGTACCCATCCCAATCCCAATATCCCCTATGAGCCGGTAATTCCTCAGCTCAGTGACACCACCAAGCTGATGCTGCACACATCCTCCCCTTGACATTTATTTGTTTCTTTTCCCGACCAAAAAAAAGAGCTGTCTCCTTGGTACGTGGGAATAGATCTTCGTGGTTACCCAGGTCAAGTTCTTTAAACACAAGGGGCCTGATCTCCACAGGTCCCCTTCCTAACAAACACTCCTGCTCTCCATTCACGGGAAACATTTCTGTTTCTCTCTGCCTTTTGGTTGTTTCTTCGCTGACAGTCTCCTTCCTGGCTCACCTGGAGGTCTCACCTGCTCCCATGGAACCTGAGAGCACAGGAGACCACAGGCTCCCGGGGAGAAGCAGCACGTCCCAGTGAATGAGGCTATCCTTGTTTACACCGAGAAAACCTTTGGTCCGAGCACGGAGAACAAAACTGTTTAAAATCCATAAAACACCGATGACGTGTGTGCAGCCACCAAGAGCCCAGGGATGGCGTTGGTCTGTCCAGCCTGGAAGCAGCGACGGACACAGCGATGCCCCAGGAGCAGCAGCAGCCCCCAGGGGTGGGGGCAGGACAGGTGTATTCCCATCAGGCTGTGTGAGCTGATCCATCCACAGGCTGTTGGATCACTGCTTTGTTCCGCAGGCAGCCAGGCTCGTTCTTCCCCCAGCACGTCCTCTCTGCAGGCTCTAATCCCACTTGGGGGTAATTTGGCCATACCTGGGGGTTTTGCTTTAGCTGCAGTTTATTCCCAGCAACCAAAAAACCTTTGTGTGTGCAACAGTGAATTACAATAAATCCCCAGGAAAGGTTGCAGAACCATCAGTCTTGCAGCAAAAGCGATGCCAGGCCATGCCGGCTTTATGTGCAGTTTCATAATCCTCTTTGACTGCTCCATTTCCTTCAGACGGGCCAGCAAACCCTCTGGCTCGAGTTCCATACGCCTGATACACCGGGAAGGACCCAGCTGGGGGGGATCCACGGGAAATGCTGTGGTTTTGGGGCCTTGAGCCGGTCACACAGACGCTGTTTGCACCTCGGTGACTCTGGTGTGGCACCCGCTTGTGGGTGCTGCTGATCCTCAGCGCTGTCCTCAACAGGGGTCTGTCTGCTCCTCCTCGGCCGAGATCTCCCCACTCCAAATCCCACTGCTACGAACAGTTCCACGCTCCCTCTCTCACACACGCTTCTGCAAAATATTCCTCAGGTTTTCCCTGCTGGCTTCCCACCTCCTCCAGCCTGGTGCAGAGTGAGTCACAGCGATCCGCAGGGCCAGCCCCTCCCGGGGGAACCCTCCGAAGGAAATTTCCCTGACAACCAGAGGCTGTTTCAAGCGGGATTTCACGGAATCACAGAGTCTCCTCAGTTGGAAGGGACACACAAGATCACTCAAGTCCCATTCCTGGCCCTGCTCAGCCCCAACAATCCCACCCTGTGCCTGAGAGCGTTGTCCAAATGCTCCTTGAGCTCCAGCAGCCTTGGGGCTGTGACCACTGCCCTGGGGAGCCTGTTCAGTGCTCAACCACCCTCTGGGAGAAGAACCTTTTTCCTAATATCTGTCCTAAACCTCCCCTGACACAGCTCCAGCTGTTCCCTCGGGTCCTGTCACTGGTCACAGCGAGCAGAGATCAGTTGTGCCCCTCGGAAGGAAGCTGTAAACAGCTGAGATCTACCCTCAGTCTCCTCTTTTCCGGGCAGAAATTTATCCCCAGAGATAATCTTTTCCCACTTTATGGCTAGAAACACTCCCAACTCTGCTTCCAAATCGTCGGGTTTTGATATTCAGAGCTGTGCAGTCACCTCTAATCACCTTTGACTTGCAAATCCTGACATCCTTTCACCTGCAGCTCCTCCCCAGCTTTTTTATCACCCCCAAACCTGCCTCAACATAAAGGCTCCTCCTACTGGGTCCTTACACTGAGTCTTATTTCCCTGCCAGGTTTTACTTGGCATCTCGATAATAATGTTTTTAAGAGCCCCTGACACCAGGGAGGGGTTGATGCTCACTCACCTCCTGGTTGTAGACCTGGAGCACCTTGAGAACCGTGTCCTGCTCCCCGCTTTCCAGCGTGGTGACCACAGCCCTGAGCTCCATTATCCCAACAGCTCAGCTACGGCGGAACTGGGAGCGAGGGGACTTCCAGGGTGATGCAAAAGCACCTCGGCAGACAGATATCTGAGAGGGAAGAGAGAAAGGGGTGGGGAGAGGAAGGAGGGAAAAAACACAACACAAAAAAAAAAACCCAAGTGATATTGCTCACGCTGCTGCATCCATAAAAGCGGAGCAGATGGATAACCCGAGCAAAGCCAGCACCAGCTTCCTCTCTCTCCCGCTAATCCTCTTCTTCCTCGCTTTGCTTTTCAATGTTTAATACGTGCCCTCCCAGGAAAGCGCTCAGGGAAAGCCTTCCCCCCACCAGCCGGGGATTAACGCGGAGCAGATAACAGCAGCTCCCTGAAATAGCTCCCTGCCGCCTCCTCCTCCTCCTCCCCGGTTGCCCTGATTCCTGCTGCCGCACAGGGGGGAAAATAACAAATAAACCCAGCAACATTCCCGCGGAGTGACAAGGGATGGAGCGGCGAGGCAGCCGGGCGGGAGAGCATCCTCCGGCCCCAGGCGGAGGTACCTTTCCAGGAGGTGGGAAGCAGACGAGGAGGGTTCCGCGGAGGGTCGGATTATGGCCGATCCCCGCACGCACAGCCCAAACGCGCGTCCGGAGCCGCCGTCCCCCGGGAGATGATGTCCCTGCCGCCAGTGCCAGGGAGCAGATGCGCAGGGACACGGGAGACGGGATTATTTCAGTCACGGCCCCGGTTTAAGGGCTCAGGGAGCCACGCGAGCCCGCGGTGCTGGGACGTGACTCCCGATGGGGGGAAATCCGGCAGATTTGGGTGCACAGGTGGACTTGGATACACGTTCAGCCCTCGTGTTGCCACGGGCCGTGTTCTGCGATGAGGCCGCGCTGGTCACACCGAACTCAACCGAGCGGGACCCCGCACCGGGAGCCCCCGGGCTTTGGGGATCAGGCGGGGTATCCCCGCCTGCCCGCGCACCCAAAGAGGGGCGTTTTGGGGGGACCAAGGGCAAATCCCGCATTGTGGAGGGCGGAAAGCCGCGGGGACAGGTGGCTGGGCTGGCCCGGGGCAGGGACACAGCATCCCCATGCCAAGGGGCTGGGATGGAGGGGACCCGCTCTGCTTTTGGGGCGATGGCACGAGCCAGTGGACCACTGCGCATATCCCCCTTTTCCATCCCCCCTGGCTGGCTCCTCCCCTTGCCACCTCCTTCCCCCGACATCTGGGCACATTCCAACCCCCCTTTTTTTATGTCCACAAACCCCTATTTTTGTCCCAAGCCCCCACCTCTGCCCCCAAACCCTTACTTTCTCCGCCACGCCCCCGTTTCTCCCCCGTGCCCGGGCAGGGCTCTGGCCGTACCTGCGGCCCGGGATCCCTCGGGGGGCAGCGCCGACCCTTCCTCCCCTTCCGCCCCGGCCCGGGGGAGCGGCCCGAGGGTCCCGGTGCCGGGGGGAAGGAGGAGGAGGAGGAGGAGGAGGAAGGAGCGGCGGACATTTCGTGGCGGCTCCGCCCGGCGGGGCGGGACGGAGCGGGGCGGCCATGGCGGAGCGGGGCCGAGGTGAGGGGACGGGGACAGGTTTGGGGGCTGGAGGGGGCCGGGGGAAGGGGAGCGCCCGGCTGCACAACTGCCCCCCGACCCCGCTGCACCCCACGGGACCTCCCGCAGTCCCCCGATTTACCCCCTAGAGCCCCCCAATTGCCCCCCTCGAACGCCTAATTGCCCCCCCGATCACCTAAGTGCCCCCCCTTGAACCCCTAAATGCCCCCCTTGAGTCCCTAAATGCCGTCCCTTGAACCCTTAAATACACCTCCGAACATCTAATTGCCCCCCAGCCCCCTAACTGCCCCCTTGAGCCCCTAATTGACCCTTTGAACCCCTAACTGAACCCCGAACCCCTAATTTCCCCCCTGCATCCCTAACTACCCTCCCATTGAACCCCTAATTGCCCCCCCCCCCCGCATCCCTGACTGCTCCTCTGGGGCCCTTCTGGGATCCTTAACTGCCCCCTTGAACCCCTAGTTCCCCTCTTGACCCCCCCAACTGCCCCACAACAGGTCATAATGCCAGGAGACCCCAACACGGATGAGGGGTTAAGAGCCCTGGATTTGCCCGGCTTCACCCAAATCTCATCCCTGGATGTCACTGGGCACGAAGCCCCCAAGCTGATGCTGCTGCTGGGCCATGGTGGCAATTCAGGGATCCTGTCCCGGTCCATTTGGGGAAAGTTTGGGGCGGTTTTGTCCCAACCAATCTGGGAGGGTTCCAGAGGTGCGAGGCGGGGCTGTGACAGCCGGACATCCCTCTGCACACGTGTGCCGAACCAGGGCAGGTACAACGGGTGCTCCTCCTTCTTACCCCCAGGACAGAGTCCGAGCGCCATGGAGGACCTGCTGGATGTGGAGAACAAGCGGATGGCCGACAGCCTGGCCAGCAAGGTCACCAGGCTGAAATCCGTGAGTGCCGAGGGGGGCGTGGGGAAGGAGGGGCTCTGCTTACCTGGGGGTGCTGCAGGGGATCACAGAACCACGGAATGGTTTGGGTGGGAAGGGGCCTTAAAGCCCATCCAGTCCTGCCCCTTGCCGTGGGCAGGAACACCTTCCACTAGCCCAGGTTGCTCCAGCTTGGATTTGAACACTTCCAGGGATGGGGCAGCTTCTCTGGGCAACCTGTGCCAGTGCCCCAGCACCCTCACCTGTGCTCTGCAGAGGCTTCCTGTGCATCACCTTAGTTGGTGATACAGTGGTTTAATTTTCCCTTGTGTAGTGCCAAGGACGCCTTTACAAATTCCCGCTTTCCCTTTGAGGTTTACGACATCATCTGACACTCAGGAAAAGGACTTTTAGGCTCAGAGGGAAACATCAAAAAAGAAACATAAAACATATATAAAACATAAACACCCCTGCACAGAGGGGTGTTGCCAAGCTCACCTGCTCGGGAAAAAATTCACAATAAAAAGGCAAGGAGATTAATTTTGGAAAATACCTGTGTCTCTGTGCAAATGATCTTAAAACTGGTTTGCTCTTAATATCAAGTACTTTGATTTAGAGATTTAAGCTCTGTTTTTTATTGTTATAAAAATTGTTATAGCATTATAATTATTCTAACAATTATTGTTATATTATTATAAAATTGTTGTGACAATTATAACATTATTATAAATTATTATTTAAAAAATAGTAGAAACCACGAAAGAAGTCAGTGACTCACAGTGTAGAAGGGCAGACTCTGTATTCCTGCCCTTGTATCCCAGGGATTAAACACCCTGACAGATTTAGACAGTCAGGCTTTACTTTCAGTGCTGCAGAGGTGGAAAAGTTCAACAACCCTACAGGGAAATGAGAATCATTTTCCTTGTTCCTGCCCCAGACAAGCCCCTGTGTGCCTGCAGGAGCCAGGAAAGCAGCAGGTTGCTTTGATAACTTTCATTTTAGAGGTTCTCCGTAGGTGACAAGCTCCTGAATGCCCGTTCCCTCCCTTGTTCTGCAGCTGGCTCTGGATATCGACAAGGATGCTGAGGAACAGAACCGCTACCTGGATGGCATGGTAAGCACCTGGGGAATGGGGCACAGGGCTTCCTGTGCTGCTGGGAAACCGGGATGGCAGCTCAGGCTGGCACACTACGGTAGATCCCCGTGGTCCCGGATGCCAGGCAGTTGTAACTAAATTGTAACTAAACCCGTTCCCAGTGGATTTACTGCTCTGTAAATGTTGGATAGCTGGCAGGTGCAGCATCACCTTGTCCAGGGTTGGTATCTGGCACCTGAAGGGCTGGTGTGGGACAGCACACCTGGGAAATGCCAGTGGAGGTCTCTCCTTGCTGGGATTAAAGCTGCCTCCAGGCTGTTCCTGAGATCTCCCTTGGTGTTTGGTGCTGCTGTACGAACCAATTCCTGAACTCCAGCACCTCCAGCAGGCTCCCTGTGGGGCCTTGTGGGACACTGGTGTCTTCAGAGGGAGTACAGGTGATGCTCTGGGTCCCACAGGCTGCTGGGTGTCCTGGTCTGCCACACAACTCCCAACAAATCAGGGAATTGGGATGAAAGGTGGGATGGCAAGAGCCCTTAAGGGAGAAGCCCTAAATGGGCACCAAGCCACGCTGCTCTTACACAAGAGGTTTTGAGGCATTTCAGGAGCAACATGAGCAGAAGCTCCAGAAAGGTGGGAATGGTGCTGATCCCAGAGCACTGGAAGGGAAAGACCTTGAGGGAAACAGGTGGCTGCTGTGCAGCTTCTGTGCAAATGTTTTTAGCCAGGAGGTGGGAGATTCCTCAAGGATTCCTTCATCTGTGGCACAGTAGGATGGGCTTGATCCTAGGACCCGAGGGAATGGCTGGAGTTGTATTAGGTTGGGTATTAGGGTAAACTTCTTCCCCCAGAGGGTGGCTGGGCACTGGAACAGGCTCCCCAGGGCAGTGGTTGTAGCCACAAACCTGCCAGAGCTCAGGGACGGGTTGTTGAGGTGTCCCGTGCAGGGCCAGGAGTCGGACTGGATGACCCTCGTGGAATCCCTCCAACTCGGGATATTCCACGACTCTACGATGCCTCCACCTTGGCTGTCTCTGCCCTCCACAGGACTCGGATTTCCTCAGTGTGACGGGGCTGCTGACGGGCAGCGTGAAGCGCTTCTCCACCATGGCGCGCTCCGGGCGGGACAACCGCCGGCTGCTCTGCGCCGTGTCCGTGGCCCTCATCCTCATCTTCTTCATCCTCTACTACCTGGTGTCCAGGGCGGGCACCTGAGCCGGGCTGGGCAGGTGTCACAGGGCCTCGAGCCGGGCAGGCACCACAGGCCGGACCCACGGCACCCACAGGCCTGTCCACACCTTCCCGGGAGGAGCCTCCGGCCAGACCTCCTCCTTCCAAGTGACTCTTCCTCCCACCAGCTCCTCGTGTCGCTCCGGCTGGGCCCAGATGGCTCTTCCAAAGCAAGAACATTTGTCTCCAAAGGGATCCCCGTGTCTGACAGGGATTTTGGGCTGTGACCTCCTGCCTCGTTCGTGTGCCGCGGGCTGTTCTCAAGGGCCACTTCCCCGTCACCTCCCTCACCGAGCCTGGGAACTGCTGAGGTGGGGCTCACAAATCCAGAGGCTTGTTCATACTCTGAGGTTTTGTCAGCCAGCTGAACTTCGGGAGCTGTAGGGTTTAGGATGCTGATTTATGGGGTTTGGGAGTGCCAGTGTGTGATTTAACATTCCGCGTGGCCGCTCTCAGTTTCCCCGGGACTTGCAGAACTTATCCTTGGTGTCCCTGGGCTGAAAGGAAACCTGTGCTGCTTTGGGATGGAATTAGTGATGGATCTGGGCCTGGATACTCCCAGGTCGCTGCAGGGAAGAGCTGCAGAGGAGCAGAACTTGGATTAAATCCTGGCTTGGCCCTCTTTATCTTCCTTGGTCCAGTTAATTTTGGTTGTTGTGGCGCCCTGGTTTTGGAGCACTCTGGGGAGATGCTGTGCCAATGAAGCACAGGTTCATTGAGGTTGAGGTGAGGTGGAATTCCCCCGCAGTGGGGATGGATTTGCTGATTTGTTTTATGAATTTAGAAGGTACCAGAGGAACCCTGCCTTGTCTTGGGGGGTGTCTCTGCTTATTTGCCTCTCTCTCCCTGTAACAACCAGGGCCCAGCCGTTCCTCCTCCTCTGATTTAGTCTCTCTTTTGCCTCATCATGGGTGGCTGGGTGTTCCCTTTGCCTTCTCTCTCTTCCCATCGGGAATTCCTTTGTCCTGGAGCTAAGGTGCCTGCAAAAGGAATGCTGTCCCTTATATCAAACTGATCACAAAACATACCTTGGCTGGATTAGGTGTGTTCTTTTCCACATCTGGCAAAAATCCTGCAGGGAAAGCAAGGAGAAAGGGAGGCGGCAGAGACTTCCTCTGGTTCTTCCTGCTTCCCTGGTGTGTGGCAGCTCCAGGCTCCTTCCCTCTGGGAAGGATCGATGGCCTCTAATTCCTGGAGCAGGCAACTCCTGACAAAAGGCTGCTGGAGCAGCCGGGGGGGGGGAATTCCTGCTGTAAATAAAGCTGATTTTAGACCTTCTAGTCCTACTGTTTGTTCCTCATACAAGGTTGATTGCCCTGGCTGTACCTGAGCCACCCTGGGGCTGGAGAGGGACCCTCCGGGGAGGTGGGGGGTCCCGCAGCCCTGTGACGCGCCCGGTGTCACGGGGAAACGAGGATGGGGGTGCACAGGGACACCGGGGCAGGTCTGAGGACATACTGCGTCTGCCTCCGGTGTCCCCAGACCTGCCCGCGGGGGACACGGGCCAGGGGTGGGGGTGCCACTGGCTGCTCACCCTCTGGGGGCTGGCGTCTCCATCCATGTCTCCGTCCCCAGGGCGGTCCTTGTCCCCGGGCCGCCGCAGGTCCCGGTAACGGGGCCTTTGCCGGATGTTCCGCCATGTCCGGGCCGCGTCCCCGTCGCCACGGCAACCACCCGCCGCGCCGGAAGTGACGCGAGGGGCAGGAAGCGGCGGCCGGGGCGGAAGCGATGGCGGAGGTGGCTGCAGGTGACGGGGCCGGGAGTGGCGCCGGGGGCAGCCCCGAGGCCGCCGCCGGAGGCACCGGGGGCGGCGGGTGGCGGCGTCCCCACGGGCCGCTCCAGCGCTACTACGGCCCGTCCGCGGCCGAGGCGGCCGAGGCGGCCCCGGACCCCACGGACATCAACGGGCCCCACTTCGACCCGGAGGTGTTCATGACCAAGGTGACCTTTGACCCCGTGACCTTTAACCCCCTACACCCTCCTGGACCCGGGGACCCCCCCGATGGACTCCCCCCAGCGCCCCGAGGAGACCCCAAAAAGATCCTCTATGGGGACCCTATGGATCTGCTTCTAAAGGGACCCTGTAGGACGCTGTATGACTCCCTATAAAAATGGTACTGGGGTGCTCTGGAGCAGCAAGAGGAGGGGTCTGGGGGCAATCAGAACTACGGGGGGGCAGCTGGGGATCCCAGGGAGGCCCTGCAGGGAAGTTGAGGACTTCGAGGGGGCAATTCGGGGGCTCCCGGGGGTAAATAGGGGGATTGCAGAGGGGACAGCCGGGTGTGGGGCAGTTGAGCAGCTCTTTTCCCCCCCCCAGGTGCGTAGTGAGTGTCCCCTGGGGCAGCTCCTGGCCCGGGAGGCCGCGCTGGGGCGGGAGATCCGCGCCCTGGACAGCGACATGCAGACCCTGCTCTACGAGAACTACAACAAGTTCATCTCTGCCACCGGTGAGAGGCTCCACTGGAGCCTGCTGAGGGCAGCGCTGGGATATTGGGATGTTCACTCTGGAGCCTGCTGAGGGCAGCGCTGGGATATTGGGATGTTCACTCTGGAGCCTGCTGAGGGCAGCGCTGGGATATTGGGATGTTCACTCTGGAGCCTGCTGAGGGCAGCGCTGGGATATTGGGATGTTCACTCTGGAGCCTGCTGAGGGCAGCGCTGGGAAACGAGGATTTGGGGGCGTTCACTCTGCTGGCAGCCAGCCCGGTACCCAGCCTACTCTGGGGGGTGGCGTTTGGGGTACGTTCATCCCGGAGGGTCTGGGGGGTGGCAGGCAGCTGAGGGACCCAGCACTTGTCTCCTGTCCCCCCCAGACACCATCCGTAAGATGAAGGTGGATTTCCGGCACATGGAAGCAGAGATGGACGACCTGGCGGCCAACATGGCAGCCATCAGCGCCTCGAGCGCCCGCGTCAGCGCCGCGCTGCAGGACCGGCACCGCCGCGGCGCCCAGCTGGCCGGTACGGGGCGGGGGGACGGGTGGCCCTGGGGGGAAGACCTGGCCCTCCTGACCCCATCTCCCTGAGCCCCGTGTCTCCCCAGGGGTGCAGGCACTGCTGCGGAAGCTGCAGGCGCTGGTGGAGGTGCCGGGGCGGCTGCGGCGCTGGGCGGGCACGGAGCCGGCGCGGGCCCTGCGCTGCTACGGCCGCGCCCGCGCCGTGCTCCGGCACTACCGACACCTGCCCTCCTTCCGTGCCATCGAGGACGAGAGCCACGCCATCATGGCAGAGCTGGCCCAGCGCCTCCGCACACGCCTCCGGTGCGTCCGTTTGGGAGCCTGCTGAGGGTTGGGAATGGGGGTCTGGGGGTGTTCACACTGGAGCCTGCTGAGGGTTGGGAATGGGGGTCTGGGGGTGTTCACACTGGAGCCTGCTGAGGGCTGGGAATGGGGGCCTGGGGGTGTTCACTGTGGAGCCTGCTGATGGCACTGCTGGGAAATGGGGATTTGGGGATGCTTACTCTGGAGCCTACTGATGGCAGCCTCAGGAAATTGGGGTCTGGGGGTGTTCACTCTGAGCCTACTGATGGCAGCCCTGGGAAATGGAGCCTAGTGATGAACTTCAGGGAGTCCCTCATTAACCTCTGTTACTGTTAGAACTTCCTGGTGCTGTTAAGTGGTTTTCCCCCTTTATTTTTTGACCAACTACTGTTCACTCTGGGGCCTACCGATGACTTTTATCGCTTATTCCCCGTTTCCCACTGTGCCGGCCCTTAACCCCGGAACCTCCCACACCCACCCACCCGGCCCAGGGAGGAGACGCTGGACCCCAAGGAACTCACCGAGTGCGTGGAGATGCTGCTGCAGCTGGAGGAGCCTCCCGAGGAGCTGAGCGAGGAGTTCCTGAGCCAGGCGGGCGCGCGCCTGGAGGCCGAGCTGGCCGCGCTGGAGGCCGAGCTGCCCGCCTCCGACCCCTCCGGCGCGGCCACCACGCCGCCACCCGCCTCCGACATCCTGGACTTCGTGGACCGCGGCAGCTCGGCCTTCGTGGGCACGCTGTGCCAGCTGGCCGGCTCGTACCGCGCGCTCTTCGGGGGGGACGCGGGGCGCCTGGAGCCCTTTGCTGCCGCGCTGGCCACGCGCTACTTCGAGCTGCTGGAGCGGCGGCTGGCGCTGGAGCGCGGCCTGGGCGACACCTCGCTGCTGGTGCGGGCGCTGGACCGGTTCCACCGCCGGCTGCGGGCGCTGCTGGAGCTGCTGCCTGAGGGCGCCGCCGCTGCCGCCGCGCTGGTGGCCCGGGCCGCCCGCGAGCGCGTCGACCGCTACCTGCGCGCCCTGCAGACCTTCTTCCTGGGCTGCCTGGGCGACGTGCGCCAGGCGCTGGCAGCGCCGCGGCCCCCCGGCAAGGAGGGGCCCGGCCTGCCCGACCTGCTGGCCACGCTGGCTGCCTCCGTGCTGGGCCAGCTCAAGGCTGTGCTGGCCTACGTGCAGCTCTTCACCGCCAGGGACGTTGCCTTCGCCAGCCTGCCCTACTTCAAGGTGGGGCACTGCGGGACGAGGCGCTTTGGGGGGTGATTTGGGGCTGCCGTGGTGCAGGGCGGAGGAGCCAAAGGTAGTCAGGGGGTCTCTGGAACAATCTGGGGCTGGCATGGGGCATTTTGGGGGTGGAACAGGGCAGGCTGGGGGTCACTCAGTGACCGGTTTGGAGCCTGCATGGGGCAGTTCGGGGGGCTTTGTTGGAGTGTGACCCCCCCCATTTGTGGCACAGGGGGAGTTCTGCGTGGCAGCGGTGCGCGAGGGGCTGGTGGTGGCCTTTGTGCGCTGGCTGTGCCGCACTGCCCGCGGCTTTGCTGATGGCCCAGCTGAGCGGGGGGCCCCCGCTGCCCCCCCAGCCCTGCTGCTGCTCCTCGCCCGCCTCTGCCTGGACTACGAGAACTCCACCATCAGCTACATCCTCACCCTCACCGACGAGCAGTTCCCACCCCAGGTGAGCCCCAGAATGTCCCTAAGGAGACTCTGAATGTCCCCAAGATGTCACAGATTGGCTCCGCACCCCTCTGTGTCCCAGCCCTAGGCACCACAGCATGGGCACCTTCCTTCTGTCTCTGTCCCCAAAAACAGCCCTGAGTAGACCCAAAATGCTGATTAGTCCCAAAGTAGCCTCTATGTGACCTCAGATGGCCCCTCTGTGGCCCTGTGCCCACCCAGGGGATGGTGGTGGGGACAGTGCCCTGTGTGGGGGTTTTGGGATCTTCCCTTTTGTCTTTATGTACCTCCAGATACCCCCAAGACCCTCCCTGTGCCCTGCCGTCACCCGTGTCCATCCAGGAGGTGACCCCGGGGATGGCACTGCCTGTGGAGACAGGAGGGTCCTGACCTGTGTGGTGTCTCCCAAATGTCCCTAAAAGAGCACCTTGGGAGGTCCCCAGGGGGGTTCTGCATGTCCCAGGGTGCCCCCGATGCCCCACAAACACAACAGGGGCAGTGATGCTGCTGCAGCACACGGGGCTGGCAGCGACCCTGTGCCCGGTGCTGGCAGGGGAGGTGTGGGGGCTGTTCCTACCTGTCGCTGTGCCCCCAGGACTCGGGCCCGGCGGTGACCCCGGGGCCGGCGCTGTGTGCGGAGGCGCGGGCGGCGGCGCAGCGGCTGCTGGACCACTACGTGCAGGTGCAGGGCGCGGCCGTGGCGCAGATGCTGCGCAAGAGCGTCGAGACGCGCGACTGGCTGGGCACCGTCGAGCCCCGCAACGTCCGCGCCGTCATGAAGCGCGTGGTGGAGGACATCACTGCCATCGACGTCCAGGTCGGGCTGGCGGCCCCTGGAGGGGTCCCCGCGGTCCCCATAAGGTCCTTGAGGGCTTCGGGAAGGTCCCTTTGGTGGGAAGTTGCCAGCAGCTTCCAGATGTTCCAGAGGGTCTGGGTAGGGGGGAACTGAAGTCCCTGAAGCGTCCAGAGGGTTTGCCCGAGGTCTCAGTCTGGTCTTTGAGGATCTTTGGGGATCCCAGAAGGTTTTGGGAGGGATGCTGGGTGGTTTGGAGGGGGGTCCCAGCAGGGGGTTTGGGGTGCTGACGGTGTGTGCCACACACAGGTGGGGCAGCTCTTCGAGGAAGGGGTGCGGCGGGCGCAGAGCAGCGATTCCAGCCGACGTGCCTTCTCCGTCTACAGCAGCTCGCGGGCACCCGGCCGCTATGCCCCGAGCTACACCCCCAGGTCAGCCATGGCACCCTGTGCCGCTCCTGCAGTACCCATCACATCTTCCCTGGCACTCTCTTCACACCCCTAGACTGTCCTAATATCCACCTGACAGCCCTTGGCTGTCCCCATGTCCCCAAACTGTCCTAACGATGATCCCTGTTTATCCCAACAATCCCCATGTTCCCCCCCACTGTCCCAGTATCCCCTGGTGATCCCTGTATCCCTTGTGTCCCACAGTTGTCTTGTCCCTCCATGTCCTGTCACCATCCCCACATTTCCCTTTCTGTCCCCAAACCACCCCTACGTTCTCTCACCATCTTCATGGCCCCTGATGGTCCCTGTGTCCCTGTCCCCACATCCCTGGCTCTCTCAAGTCCCTGACTGTCCCCAATTCCCTGTCTCCAGTGCCCCCATGGACACCCACCTGCTCAGCAACATCCAGAAGCTTTTCTCAGAGCGCATTGACATCTTCAGCCCTGTCGAGTTCAACAAGGTGAGGCCACCCACGTCCCTAAACAGGGGCCCTAAACTGCCCACCTTCCCACTGTCACATGTCTCTGGTGTCCCCATGACACAGGTGTTGGGGCCTGGGGGGTGCTCAGGAGCTGACGACCGGGACAAGGGTGTGCCCACTGTCCCCTGTTCTAGGTGTCACTGCTCAGGGGTGGCCAGGCCCAGGGTGCCCATGTGCCACATGTCCCCAGGCTCAGGAGTTCCCGGGGAGCGTCAGCCAGGCCAGGGGTCTCCCCATGCCCCTGAGGATGCCACCCCATTGCCCGCTGTGCCCGCGCAGGTGTCGGTGCTGACGGGGATCATCAAGATCAGCCTGAAGACGCTGCTGGAGTGCGTGCGGCTGCGCACGCTGGGGCGCTTCGGGCTGCAGCAGGTGCAGGTGGACGGGCACTACCTGCAGCTCTACCTGTGGCGCTTCGCCTCCGACGAGCGCGTGGTGCAGGGGCTGCTGGACGAGGTGGCTGCCAGCGCTGCCCACCGCTGCCTGGACCCCGTGCCCATGGAGCACAGCGTCGTGGAGCTCATCTGCGAGCGCGGGTAGCGCGCGGGGACGAGGGACAGGGACCTGCCCTACCTGTGTCACCGTGCTGCAGAGCCCGGCAGGGACACGTCCTGCATCCTGCTACATCTCTGGGGACACACCTGTACCCTGCGAGTCCCCACGCGTGCTGTGCTGTCTCCTTCCCAACGTGGCAGCACACAAGGACATCCCATGTCCCCGCACATGGTAACGTGAAGGGATACCCCCTATCCCCACGCCAGGTCACCCCGTGTCATCAAACCACACCCCTATCGCCTCCCCACCCCAGTGACACCCTCAGTGTGTGCTGACACCCACAGCCCCTGTGACACAGTGTCATCCCCTCACCTTGGTGACATCCCCTTGTGCCCTTTGTCACTAAATAAAGGATGTGTGAGCTGAGTGTTGTGTCCCTGTCTGTGCCTGGGGGGCAGGATCTGACCACGCACACAGGGGGTCCCACCTCCAGCCAGGGTGACAGCTCAGGGACAAGGGCTGGGCACTCAGTGATGTCCCCAAGGGACCCACAGCCATGAAGGCCCCAAACCTTAAAACTCAGGGACCAAAACCCTCTGTGGTTGCTACAAAGTGCTGGGGAACACCCAGGGACACAGATTTTCCACCAGAGTTGGGAAGTTCTTCCCTAACAGAACATTTCCTGCCTCAAGGAACCAGCACAAAGCAACCCAAAGAGACAGGCCTCAAACCCTCCATTTCTCACAAAAAGCTGCGAGGAGCCCAGAGCTGCAGACTGAAGTCACTTTATTCAACAGTATTTGGCCAGGTCAGCAGCTTTTGGACAAGAAATTGTGGTCAGGCAGATACAGACCTGGATCCACAGAGCAGCCATGGAGGCACAAAAGCACCTCATGGATACAGACACCGATAGCCAGACCTGGATTTACAAGGCAGCCCCAGAAGCACAGACACCAACATATCTACATATAAACCCCCCCCATAGTTTTGAGCACATTTGCTGGCGAACAGAGCATTGGATACAGACACACAGATGGGCACGTGGACAGGCTGAGGGCCCCTCACACAGGGCACAGTCCTTACGTGGGTTTTACAGGGAATGGGAATGCTGAGCTGGAATTTTGGTTTGGGTTGGCCAGAGTCCTTTTGACAGTGACTGACTGAACAGGAAGTGCTAAACAGACCAAGAGACACAACCAGCTGATACTGAACCACAGCCAAGGGATTAGGGTTAAACATCCTCTCAATCCCATCTGGCCACAGAGGTGGAGTTTCAATGAGAAACAAAACTGCCAGAACCTTTGCACAGTTTCTCCTAACAAGGCCCAGAGCACTTGGGGGTCCTTGGGGACACAGTCACATCTGGAGTCATGTCTCTCTGCAGCTGAAGGAAGGTGAGACCCTCAGTGTGTTCCAGCTTGAGCTGTGCCAATGTCAGCCTCGGCCTGGCTGATGGACATGAGCACACAGATGGGAAAGGGAGTAACAAATCCTTTGGGGATTGCAGGAGATGAAGAGCAACACCTGGGAACACCTTCCTGAGAAGAGCAGTGGAGCAGGCCAGATGTGCCCAGGTGTGTGCAATGGTCCCTGATTGTCACTGGCCTCGAGGCCAGCACGGAAGTACAACTGCTGGCAGGTACTGCCAGGCCTGCTCCGCTGAGAGGGGGGATCCCACAGCTCCAGGTGATGTCCATCACCCACTAAAAGTCCGAGTCCATGCCAGCTCCAAGCTGAGAGTAAGAGAGAGGCAATTCCCTAGGCAGCACTTTGTAGCTTGGCCTGACAGAAACCAGCCACGCCAACCGAGGCACAGGAACCCGGGAAGAGCTGCCATTTATTACACACTAAAACCTAAATATTTCAAGTGAACAGTGACTGCTTCCCCACCTGGAGACAGGAAATCCTACCTGCTGCACACCTGAGCTCACCTCAGGGCTTCTTGAGGCCGCAGGGCAGCCCCAGGCCCGGCTTGGCCCCCGCGGTGGGCGGCGAGTGCCACACGGCCGAGCTGGTGCGCTTGAAGTAGCGGGGCTTGCTCTTGTAGAAGATGTCCTCCAGCTTGGGGCTGGGGATGGCCCCAAACAGCGCATCCACGTCAGGGGGGTTGTAGTACTGCCGGATCACAGCCTGGCTGAGCAGATTCCCTGCGGGAACAGGTGGGGTTTGCGTTAATGTTGTTAATTGGGATTGCCGTGTGGGCTGCTGCCCGCGGCGTGTCCCCTCTTGGCTTGTCTCTCACTGCTCCAAGGCATCTTATCAGAGTATTTGTCACCCAATAAGTTGTGACAAGATCCCCAAGAGCTGGAGGAGCCCCTGACTCTGCATTCCACATAGAATCGTGGAATGGTTAGGGTTGGAACAGACTTTAAAACTCATCCAGTTCCAATCCCTTGCCATGGGCAGGGACACCTTCCACTAAAGCAGGTTGCTCCGAGCCCCACCCAACGTGGCCATGGAAGTACTCGCTTCATGCTGGGGTAGTTGTAACTAACCCAGGTAGGAGGAGCTGAGCAAAACCCAACACCAGGTTCCACAGCCTGCTGAGGCAGGCCTGCCACGAGGGTGTTGGGGCTTCCAGACAGACATCCCCCCACACGTACCCGTGGCCCAGGCAGGGACGGGCTTGCGGGGCTCGCTCTCATCGTCCGTCGAGTCGTCGCTGTTCAGGTCCATCCCGTAATCGTTTGAGCTTGTGATGGCGGGCTTGGGTTCTTTCCTGCTCTGTGGAGTCATCTGGTATGAAGTGCAGGCAGGGGAATTCTAGAAGGCAAACACATCCCACAGGTGTTGGATGCAGCAGCACTGCCCCGCTCTGAGATACGTTGGGACTGGCTTGTCCCCAACCTCCTGCTCTGTCACCTCATGGCAAACCCCGAGTCTGGCAGCTCTTCAGTTTGCACCTAAGAGCTTGACCCAAGTTATGACCCAATTACGGCTGTGCATGGCCTTCTCCTGTTTAATTAGGCTGATTATTGGCAAGAGCATGCAGCAAGAGATGGATCTAACAGACCTAATAGAGCAGCAGCTCCATTCGGGTCAAGCAAAGGTTAAATGGAAGTTTTATGTCACTGGAGCAGTCATGTGCACTAAACACTCTGCAACCTGTCTTCTGGGCTTGATTAATGATATAAAACTGACAAATGATGTGCAGAGAACCTGACCACCAGGTCAGCCAAACCGAGTTCGTGCTGATGGGAGCAGCAGTGCTGGGAAGTGCAAGGGGGGGGAGAAAACCTACAGCTGTGCTGATTTCAGGTTTTTTCAACTGGACATTTTCAGTTTTGCAAGCAGCCGGAGAGCCACGTGTTTGCTGTCAGTGTTGAGGACACGGAGGTGCACCCGCAGGTTTCTCCCCAGCCAAACCAACACCGTTCCACAGGCTCTGCTGCCACCTCGTGGCGGTTCCCAAAATTGACCCTAAATAAAACACTTCCAGCATCTTTTCTGTGTTCCTGCGGTCCTTCCCGTATTTAAGAGGAGTCCAGACGGCTCCAATAGCTGCTTGCCTTATCTCAGAGCCAGAAACCCTAGCCAATCCCTCCTGCTTCTCTTCTCTCTGTCATTGAAATATTCACAGTCAAACCCAGATAACCAGGATTTACAGAATTCCTGTGTTATTGGGAAGGCAGATAAAAGCAGAGGGTGGAACTGCCCAAGGCAGGAGCAGGTCAGTGCTGGGACTGAAGTTCTCTGCTGTCACCTCTAAGGACACACCCCCAAGTTACCTCCTTATTCTCCAAGAGTGGTGCCCGGGCACCGTCTTTGGCCTTTTGTTCCTCGGACAATTTCTTCTGCTCTTCCTCCTGCCTCTTCCTCTCCGCCAGCATCTGCTGCTCCCGCTGCCAAGTGACACCCATGGAATTACCCTTAGGGATTACACTGCCAACCCAGGCATCCGTCTTTGTGACAGGCAAAATAACTAAGCACCCAACTGCAGCTCATGCAGCTGAGGAGCACTTGGGACAAGGTGCACTTCCCTCAGAGGGGTACAAACCCACGGACACCCGTGTCAGAGCATCAGCTTCCTTTCCCTGATAAAGCCAGGGCCCCCCATCTTGAAAAGCTTGCTGCTGACTTCAGGCTATAAAAGCCAGAAACCAGTTGACCATCTGCAGAAGTCTGTGCTACTGATCTTGGTCTCTTTCTAGACTAGTAAACAATATTTTTAGAGGCTAAGTCCCCCCACTGCACCGTAACCATCCCAAACAGGTCAAACTTCCAGCTCAGAAGTGCCACAAGTGGCTCCTCAGCGTCCCAGCTGAGCAGGTCTGCTGAGGTCAGTCATGTGGCTCTCCCCCTCCCCAAAACCAAGCACTTACCTCTTTCTTCTCCATCTCCTTGCGGAGCTGCTCCTTAGCAGCCTGCACTTCCTTCTGCAGTCGGGCAGCCCTCTCCTGCTGCTCCCGGAGCCTGAGAACCACAGCACAGGCCCTCAACTCCCAGAACAACACCAGGGTCCCGCCCTGGCTGCCTGAAGGAACCCCCCCACCCTCACAGCTTTTCAGACACCCCCCTACCACAATCCCCATATCCCTGAGCCTGGAATTCCTCCCTGGCAGCTCAGCACTGACAACAGTTCGGAGTTGTGCTGTCACCTCAGAGTGGCTCTTCGCTGCTCCAGCCTTCCACTCCTGCCCTCTGTTCTAGCTGTGTTTCAATCCCAGCACAGAATCTGGTATATAAATGGGGATTTTGCCTTACTTTTCTGCCTGGATCCGCTCCTGCTCCCTCTTCCTCTCCAGTTCTCTCTCTGCAGCCAGCTGTCTCTCCCGCTCCTGCTCGGCCTGCCTCTGCTCAGCGATCTTCCGGGCACGCTCCTGCTCCTCTTCCCTCCTCTTCTGCAGCAGCTCCCTGTGCCGCCGCTCCTCCTCCTCCTCCTGTAAGCCCAGGCAGACATTACTCACCTGACAGGAGCAGGCTCCAGGAGACAGCACCAGGAACCCCTCATTTGGCCCAAATCCCCATCATTACACAGCAGGGAAACATCTCGGGGGTGAATTCCCAGTGCCCAAGGCAGGTGGATCCAAGGCAGGTGGATCCCCCCCTCCAGTTCTGCCTGTGGGACAGGACAGGCCCCACACACCTGCTGCAGAGCTTTTTGTCTCCTGGCCTCCTCCTCTTGTCTGCGCCGGGCCTCCGCTTCCTCCATCTTCCTGGCAGCCACTCTCTTCTTGATCTTCTCCTCTGCCAGCCTTTCTTCCCTCACCTGGAGCACACACAGACCCGGATCTCAGGTGGGACAGTACTGCAGGACATCTCACAGACTCAGAGCTCCCACCCTCTCACCAGCAAACCCTCCCCTCCTTTGCACCCAGGAGCCAAAGGGGCCTGTGCTCTGTTTTTAAAAGGTCACATTTAGGGCAACAACCTTGTTTTACATCCCCCGGGAAAGAAGAGCTGATCCCACCCTGGTATTTACACATCCAGTCCCACAAAGCCATTGGAATATATCCTCAGAGCCATGCAATCAGAGAGGCAGCTGGGGATAATTAAAGCAGACAAATGACCACTATGGCCAGTGCACAAATTGCCTGGAAGTCTGGGATCCGAGGAAGGCTCCGGAGGAAGGATGTTTGCTTTCCCCCCTCCAGTTATTACTCAGCCGGGAGAAGCAGCAGACAAAGCCTCGGGGCCATTAGGCTGCCTTTATCCACTGCACATCCTTCCTTCTCCCATCTACCAGAGCACTAATAAAGACCATTTAGATTCATCATTCTGGAAAAACAGGGGTTCAGCTGCCATTTGCTGTAGCCAGAGAAAGGCAGTCCCTCAGGGTCACCAAGGCTCTGGAAAGTTCTTTTTCCAACTGTTCTCTCATTCAACCTCTAGAATCCAAGCAGCCTCCGTCGCCCTTTTTGAAAGAGGCACGCTGTGTGGCACCAGCTACCTCAAGGAGCTCTGTGTGGGCCGTACCTTCTCGGTCTTCTCGTCAAACAGCGCTATCTTCTGCTCGATCTTCCTCTTCCTTGCCTTCTCCATCTCCTCCGCCCGCTCCCGGGCCTGCAGCACCTTGCGCAGGCGCTCCTCCCGCTTCCTAAGGACACAGCCCAGCTCACCGTGCTGCTGAGCTCCTCACAGCTCAGCACAAGGCCAAAGCACACAGCAGGAAACTCAGCAGCCCAAACTCCACAGTAATTTGAGCACCAGCCATGTTTAAGCTCTGTCAGAGAGGGAGGACTCCAGAAAAGAAGCCGCAGCAGCAGCAGCTGGCAAGGACAATTTATGTTTTGAATCAGCATTCTAGAGAATTCTGAGAACACACTGCCCGCGCCCACAGGAATTCCTGCTGTTTGCATGGGCTCTGCAAGGTAAAACACCTGGACACAGGTACCTACAGCAGCGTGACCACGTCTACTCACAGCTTTGCTTCCTCTAGTCGCCGTTTCTTCTCTTCCTCCAGCCTTTGCCTCCTCAGCTGCTCGGCTTCTTGCTTCTTCTGCAGAGCCTCCAGCTTCTGCCTCTCCTTTTCCTGAGGGGAATTGAAATGTGATTGTACCTACCTGCCAAGGAGCTTCTTCCCACTTCACTCGCTCAGGGGTAGGGCCCAGAGGTGACAGCAAGGAGCTGCAGGCAGGAACACGGGGTGGTGACAGCCCTGGAGCAGAGCTCAGGCAGCGATCCGGTCGCGAATGGATATATGCAAGGAAAACGAGGCAGCGGGGTGAATGTTGGGGAGCAAGGGCAGAAGCTGGGACACTGAAACAGAAGCATCATCCCTGGAAGCCCAGGCAGCATCCCCAGGGATTGCAGGCAGCCAGCCCCGTGCTTTCTCTTGGTGCAAAGGACCCACAAAGCAGCGCCAATGCCTGGCACTGGTCCCGCTTCCTGCAGCGAGCGCAGGGACAGATGGTGCTCCAGGAAACACCTCAGGCTCCTGCTGGCGCCTTTGCCTCCCACAAAGCTCTATCTGGTGGTGAACCACCACCACTCTGAGAGCTCCCAGCCTGCTCCAGCACACAGCCAGCCAGAAATGGGAGCCAACCAGAAATGGGAGCTTTTCTCCTCGTTTTCCTGACCCAGCCTAGACACACTGTCAGCCAGGGCAGTGAGATCCAGCCACCACCACAGCCCCAGCAAACGGATTAACATCAGCTCACTCCACGTCAAAGCACCAACCCATGGATCAGCACTGGGAATATCCAAGGGACTCCCTTATGCTGGGCTCTGTGTTGTAAAAGCTTGGTGCTATCAGCAGCCAAACTGGTTAATATAAAACTAACAATCACATCTTATTGCTCTGCTGCTATTTAGTTATGTTTAGCTCCCACACGGAAAAAGTCCCGAGGGGAAGCTGCCTGTGCTGGAATGAAACCTAAAACATAACATTCCACGAACTGATAGCAGCAGAGGAAGCACTCCCCCGCCACAAGACTCTTTTCTCATCGTATTAACTCCTTTGTAGTACTGACACCAACATCAGCAGGAGCCCAGAGAGACTGAGGTTGGAACCCTGCACCGCTTCCCAACAGCCTTCCCTGACCCCCTGGAGCACAGCCAGGCTCTGAGCAGCACAGCCTGAACGCTCTAGGAAGCTCTGCTATCAGGCTGCTCAGTGCAGGAACAGCAATTCCTGCATCCTGCCCTCTTCTCCCTTCCTCCCAGCTCTCCTGCAAGGGGAAACCAGCCCCAGTGAGTTACTGGGTACCAGTACAGCACCCTCTGCCTCCACCACGGCTCTGGGTGCATCCAGGAAGCTACACCCTTGTCTAGAACCAGCTCTCAAATCCCACCCTCCCAAACTGCTCCTGCCTGGGCAGCCGGGGAAGTGGCGGTGCCGCAGCCCACGTGGAGCCGGGCTGCATCATGCTGTGAGCTGCCCTGAGACATACACAAGCTAAGTTAACACCTGTTTTGTTATCTGGAAACCTTTGGTAAGAACACTGAAAACTTTAAGGTTTTGTTTCCAATTTTCAGTAGTTCTCCAGTGACTCTGCTTAAATTGTTAAGCTTGTTAAGGTACTTAAAGTTGTTAAGCTCTAAAGTGCACCTAAATAGAAGAGGTTGTTGTGACAATTTAGTTCAAATAACGTATTTAAAAAGTTCTTAAGCATCTCCCTGTCTTGTTAATTAATGTATTTACATTATTGCCACAGAAGGTGAATTTTCTTGGTGTTTTGCCCCTGTCTCGAGGAGAGGGGGAAGGAAGATTTCCTTTGTTGTCTAAAACCTTCAAAATTGCCTTTTGAGTTTGTCTCCACAAAAGCAGAACACTAGACAACCGCCAGAGCAAACAAGACAAAGTGCTTTCAGTGAGAATGAAGAAAACTTTTCTGATTCCTGTGATATCCACAAATGATGGGAACCACTGAATGCTTGCCTTTGTGTTTGCAAGTGCAAAGGTGATAAAGAGTTCGATTTTGTTATTAAGATAGTCACCTGAGACTGTTTAAATTGTTAGTAACATGTCTATTAACTTTGTTACTAAAAGCAAAAAGCAGCTAACAGAAATGGATGGACAAAAGCTGAAAATTAACTGCATCCCAGAAACCACGGACAACTTAAACTGGTTGCTTGCAAAGGATGCTAAGTTCCAAGCTGTGTTAACATATTATAATGATAATCCGTTTTAAATACTGTGTTATTATGGTGATAACTTAGTCTAATTGTTTACAGGAGATGCTGAATTTTAAGTTGTGTTAACATATTGTGAGAGTAACTTGTGTATGTATCTTTGAATGTACTGACTTTTGGTTTTCTATAACAAAACAAAAAAAAAAACGGAGGGGGGAAGACATCAGGTAAGACATGATATAGGTTTGTTAAGTCTTATATTCTTCATATTAATTCATTTTCAAATTTTCAAAACAAGTACGGTCGCCAGATATGACTACCAGGAGTGACAGATTGAAAAACATGCAACCACTTATAAATCTAAAACGTGTAGTTAAAAAATAGGGACATAATAAAAATAATTCTAAGTGTGAATGGGTGAGTATGAATGAAGTGGCCACTTCTGTGTGAATGAGAGAAGCTGTGTGAACATGTATGTGTGTCAACAGAGGTGCTTCACGTGCCTTGAACAAATTACACTTGCATCACAACACTTGTTCTCTAAGGGCCCTTTCCTAGAAATGGAGTTGAATTTCTCCTGGTTACCAATTACATGCAGGCCCTTGGAGAAGTGAGAGTCGATGTTTCACCCGGTTATGCAAAAACCCTCAGGTTAATAAAGTTGTTGTTTATCCCAATTACACACAAACCCTTAAGAAATGAAAATACAAATTTCTGTCAAGCAAGTCTCAAAGATTACAGGTAAAGGTTCAAATAAGTAAGTTTGTTGAGAGACCAAGGTGACACAGTAGTGAGTTTACAATATTCTGTATTTCCTCACAATAATAAAGAAGAGGGGAGATGTAGGAGTCAGGTTTCAGGATAGGAGCCTGGGAGACGAAGTTCCCAAGTACTCCCACACACATGGGCAGTGAGATACCCCACGGTGATTGGTCAAGGGAGTCATGTGTCACTTTGAACTCAGGTATAGAAAGTGTTGTTTGATTTGAATAAACGGATTTGGCCGTGAACTCCCAAGAAGCTAGCCAGGTCCGTGTCATTTATTTAATTATTATATTAATAAGCCACACTGTCTGACTGCTCCCACATCCAGGACAGCCTTGTGTTTCCTCCTGCTTCAAAGGCTGGGAGGATCTCAGAAGTTTGGGTTTAAGAGGTATTTGCTCAGTCTTTCTCATGAGACAAGTCCTAGCAAGGAGACCTGGGATGTGCAGGTTTCACACCTCAGCATTCACAATCCCCTTGATTTTTGGTTCCCAGTTTTCATCCCTGACTGTCACTTGGCATTACCACAAGGGAATGCTGCAGGAATGAAGCTTATAGTCCAAACTGGAATTCTTTAGGAAGCTGACTAGCCCAGATCTTATTTAAGTGTAAACAGACAGCTTCAGGTTACTTCTTAGTTCCAAACGGGTTGCAAAGTTTCCTTTGTGTCCGTGCTTTAGGTTAGGTGCTAATCAAACCATCGTGTACTGGCTTAGAGCAGGGTTTCCTCTTACCTTAGGGTCAGCCTGGAGAGGGGTGTTGTATCTGATGAAGGATTTTATGACTCCATTCCTCCCCACGGAGCTCGGTGTCATCAGGAGCTGGTTCTTCTGTACAGTGTGAAGGAACGTCTTGAACGGGCGCACGACCTGCGGGAGGAACACCAAAGCCTGAGCAGGAGCCAGTAACTAAGGGTCTGGGGGAGGTACTCCAGGGTAACGAGGGTCTTACCTTGCTGGTCGGGAAGACTGGGGATGGGGTCTTCTTCCTGGGAGGAGACAGCCCTCCCTCCTCTGCCTGCTGCTGGTCGTAGCGCTCGTCCACGGCTCTCTTGTAGCTCGGCTTCCTCCTGTGAGACAGCACAGTCCATCACGCCTGGAAAGTCCTTCTGATGTCTCAAAGTCAGGGGTGGAAAGAGCCATAAACTATCCCAGCTTAAAAGAGATTCCATTGTGGTGAGGCCCTGGCACAGGTTGCCCAGAGAAGCTGTGGCTGCCCCATCCCTGGAAGTGTCCAAGGCCAGGGCTTGGAGCAACCTGGTCTAGTGGAAGGTGTCCCTACCCATGGCAGGGGGTGGGACTGGATGGGCTTTAAGGTCCCTTCTAAGACTGTGCACACACAGGCAGTTAGCCAATAAAAAATTCCTAATGCAACAGAAGAGAGAAATTAAATCACAGAATCATAGAGGCAGGAAGAACTTATCTGCAGGAGTTTCATTGTCACAAACACTGAGGCCAGTGAACAACATTCCAGCATTTAACCGGCTCTGAACTGGTCCACAGTCCCCTGAGGCACTTCCAACCAGTGCTCCTATGGACATACCTTGCACTCTGAGGTGGGTCCAGGGTCTCCCCACTCTTGTTCAACTTGTCTTCTGAAAGAGAACAGTTACACAGTGAGTTCTAGCAGGCAAAATTCCCCTCCAGGTTTGACAGCAGGGAATGGATGTAGCAGCTCGCTGAGCAGCACAACCACCTGCCACGAGCTGGGCACAGCAGGACCTGGCTCACACAGCACCATTCCCACCTGGAAACTCCAGAGAAAGCAGAGCTGCCCAAAGCTGCCCCTGCCCTGCAGCTCACACCAGCACTGCTATGTTCTGCACAGCTTCAGCAATGGGGCTCAACTGGGCCTCCCACAGCCCTCATTACGCCCATCTCCATGTGCTTCCCACGGTGGAAATAACGCCAGCAAAGAGTTTCCTTGCTGCTAATTGTCTGAAGCAAATCCTCCCTCATCAAACATTAATTAGTCTTTCAAACTGAGCTCTCAAATTAACCAGCAAGATTTCCAGCTTCCCAAAGCAGTAACTTCCCCCAGGTCCTGCCCCAAACCCCTCTGGAATTACCACTGTTGCTTGGCTCCTGTGGCTGCCCCTGTTTGCTGATGGTGTGGGAGGAAAGGGACATCTGTGGGCTTTGGGAATCCTGTGGGAAAAGCAAAGGGGTTTCAGGACAATTCCACATGGAGACGGCCCATTCCTGGTTCAGATCGTGGGCTGATTCTGACAAAGGCATGCTCAGCAGCATTACCAGGGAACACCAAACCACCTCTTGGCAAAGTCCTGGATGCTGCATCATCAGGAGAAGCACAGACATTAACAGAGCATCTCTGTTGCTTAAACTCAACAAACCCATCAACTATTAAGGACAAAAGCCTTCCAAGCTGTAAATCTGTGCTACTGGCACTCTGGCCAGAGCCAGCATGCCCATTTCCCTGAGCAGTGATGAATGTGGAGCCCAGAGACAGCAGGCAAATGGCTCATTTCCATGATTTATCTGTTTGCTGTGGGATACCCATCGCTGGTCTCCGTCTCTGCACTTACACCGGAGCAGGCTCTGCTGGGATAATGGGCTGTGGCTTCCAGAATTGCTCCCTGCCAGCAGCACGAGCATTACCTCCCCCAGCCCGTGCTGGCCAGCCAGCAGCAGGTTGGGAAGAGAAGAAAAAAAAGATTTATGGAGATTTTATCCTCCCCAGCTGCTTCTGTGGGGCTTCCTTCCAAGGGCAGGCCCAGGCTACACCCTGTAACCCAAGAGAGGACACAGATCTGATGAACCTGGGCTGAGAAGGACCTGACAGAGTCAAGGTGTGCATTGACATTTACTCTGGACAAGACACCATCATCATCCTCATCAGTGAGGATTGTGGAGGGAAAGGTTTTGACCTGAACAATATTCACAGATTTCTGTGGCTGTCTGAACAAAGAAGTGATGAATTACCTGCAGGACTGACCGAAAGGTCAAAAGGAGCTTTAAAAATACAGAAAATAACAGCAGTGTGCAAACCATGACACCAGCTGAGCTGAACTTCCCTGAACTATAAAAAGGTTTTTTTTATCTCAAGAGATTTTGGACTGAATTTTCACACAATGATCTCTAGCAAGAGGTTAAGAAGGAAAAGCCACATTTTCCTCCCAAATCCACATAGACACAAATGCTTTTAATCCCTGCTCAGATCTTACCTTGGAGGGGGTGCAGGGTCCAGGAGGAGGCCTAGATTAAAAGGAAAGACAAAAGATGTTGTGTTTAATAACACTAAGGAAACTGGAAAGCCACTTGGATTTTACACCAGGAGCGGCAGGGGAAAAATCCTGCAAGCAGGATAGTAAGGATAAATAAATAACCAAAAGCATTCTCACCCAGCTTTGACAACAGTTTCTTCCTCCTCTGGAATGTCTGTAGAGCTGGAGGCTGTGGGAAAGGAAAAAAGCACACCTGAGCTGTGAGTTTTGGGTGCAGGCCAAGGACCTGGTGGGATGAGGGTTGCTCCAGGCACTGCAGAGGGGTTTGACCTGCCCTGGGGCAGGGGAGGGCACCGGAGCACACCCAGGTGGCACTGCAGGAACGCTGCTGGCAATTCCAGTGCAGGAAAGCAGCATTTTCAATTATAGATGAGTTCAGAGAAATATTCCATGAGCTGGAATTAAGGGGGCTGGGCTTGGCCTCGGGCTCATCTGCAGGGCCATGCCTGGCCATTAACAGCAGTTAGAGCCAGAGTTATTTACAGGGGGAGTGCTGCTTCCCAAGCCAGTGTTCCAGCTGGCTCTGGCACAGCGAGCTCGGAAGCTCTGCCACAGCCAGAACCTGCCATGAATAATCACAGAATCACACAACCCTAGTGTGGTTTGGGTAGGAAGGGACCTTAAGGATCATCCAGTCCCACCACTCAGCCATGGGCAGGGACACCTTCCACTAGCTCAGGTTTCTCCAAGCCCAGTCCAACCTGGCCTTGGATACTCCCAGGGATGGGGCAGCCACAGCTTCTCTGGGCAACCTGTGCCAGGGAAGAATTTCCTCCATATATCCCACCTTGATTTCCCCTCTTTCAGCTTGAACCCATTTCCCCTTGTCCTGTCACTCCAGTTTTTGATGAAGAGCCCCTCTCCAGCTTAATACAAAGGAGAGATGACATCCATCCATTTACCCTCCTGCACTAACTCCAACGCTTCCATTCCATGGCACAGAAGAACGTTTAAATCAGCCAGTCCTTCCCCAAACCTGCATCTGTCACCAACTGTAGAAACGTGGGAGACTCTTAATCTATACAGTTCAGCCTCAAATTCCCCTTCTCAAAGAAGCTCTAGAACCAGCAAAGAGGTGAAGGACCAGGGAATCTGTGAGAATTTCACTCTCCAGGAAATAGGCAGGGCTTTGGGAGAGCCCATCATCCCCTCTGCCCAGAGAAGCTGTGGCTGCCCCATCCCTGGAAGTGTCCAAGGCAAGGCTGGACAGGGCTTGGAGCAACCTAGTCCAGTAGAAAATGTCCCTGCCCATGGCAGGAGTTGGAACTAGACGGGCTTTAAGGTCTTTCCAACCCAAACCACCCTGGGATTCCAGGGTTAAGAGTTTCTCCCAGCAAATAAGTAATAGTTAAAGTTAAACTGAAATAAAGACATTGAGGCTGTTCTCCCAGGTGATTTACAAGGCTGAATTCGCAGTTACCTGAGTTAAGGTGCTCACGGGAGGCTCCAGAAAGCCAGGGAAAACTTCCACAAGGGATTGCAGCTTATCTAGCCCAGGGAGCTCAGCTGCTACCCCCACATAGAATAACTACCCCTGGCACATTGGTTTCCTCAGCAATAAAGACAAAGAGCAGGAGAGATGCAAACCCCTTGGTAGCACCCAAACTCACCCTCTACAGAGCTGGAGGACATGGATCCCTGCAGAGCCATCTTCCTCTTGCTTGCTGCCCTGGTGATGGATTTCCGGACCATGCTCTCCCTCTTGCTGGCCAGGGAATACTTCTCTGCCAGGGAGGTTCTGCGGCTCAGGGAGGTTTTACCCATCAGGCTCCGGCGCACGGAGCGGCGGCTCCTCCGGGAGCCCGTTGGAGTCCCCGGGTTGTCCCTCAGGGGCTGGGAGGGCTCCTCAGCCCGGTCGTGTTCCCAAGTGGGGCCATTCCCCTCCTCCAGCCCAACCCTTGGGCTAAGGTTGATGGTGACATTGGCTGCCTTTACCTGCAGCTCAGACACAGCCTCACTGGCCTCGGGAGTAGAGGGAACCACCAGCTCAGGGGCTGTGGGCACCGGCAGGGATTTGGGAATGCCACGTTCCTCGGGAGAGCCATCCCCTGAGCTCGTGGGGAGCAGCTCTGCCGGCTTGGCTGTGCTCCTCTGGAGGGGCACCGCAGCGCCAGTCTGATCAGCTGCCACCCAGGGGTCCTTCCCTGCTGCCTGCAGGGCAGGAGGTGTCTCAGAGACCACCTTGGAGCTCCTGACAGAGGCTGCGGCCCGGGATCGTGTCACACGCTGAGGGGGAGAGTTTCCTTTGGCTTCGGCTCTGCTGAGCTCCAGGTTTTGTTTGTCCTGGAGTCGCTGAGAACATCGCACAGAAGGCAATGGCTTCAGGCTGCTCTTCCTCCTCCTGGACAACCTGGCCACGGGAACAGTGCATTAGATGGGAACGGGAGCCGGGAACAGCCCGAAGCCCTTACCGTGCACACATGGGATTAGAGCCAAAACACCTGGGATGGGCCCAGGATACACAGAGCTGCACAAAGCAGCTAAAGCAGGCAGTAATTAAGGGATGTAATTACTTTGAAGTCAAAAAGATAACGGGAGACAGAAACCCGGAAATGCAAAAAACAGAACCAGGTTACAAATAACAGCACTTTTCATGAGAATTAACGTTTTTTAGTGCTTTTGGGCCTTAAGGCTGCCAGCACCCCGGATACAGGGTCTGACCGGATATTTAACACCAGGGGGACTCGCGGGCCGAATAAGGGGGGACCCTCTTGGGACAAAGGAGGGGAACCCCCCCGGGACGAAGGTAGGGGGTCCCGCGGGACAGCTTCGAGTAGGGAATTGTCTCCATGAGCCCTCGGCAGGGGGTCTGTTCAACCTCCCACGCGTTCCCCCTCTTTCCAGACCCCTCTGGCTGCCTCTGCGCTCCCCTTCCCCGCGGCCCACCCCCAAGGGGGGCTCCGGGGCCCCCACTCCCACCGTCCCCTCACCGCTTCCGGGCCGTCTCCTGTCCCTCCTCATGCAGCGTCGACCGCCGCCTCCTCCGCTGCCGGTTCTTCTGCGACGGTGTCTTGGGCATCAGCTCAAGCTCCTCTCTGTAATCGCTGGAAGGGAAGGGGAGAGCGACGCGGGGTCAGCTAGTACCGGTCGAGGCCTAGCAGGGAACCGGGATGTGTGTATGTGTGTTGGGGGGGGTTGTTTGCCATTACCTCACAAACATCCTGAACGCCTCCTCGCGGATTTCCTCCAGCCACACCAGGTCGGTGTTGTCCACCTGCCGCAGGAACCCGGCCAGGCGCCGCCCGCACTCGGCGGGCAGCTGGTGCACAGAGCGCGCCGCCATCGCCATGGCCGCCGTCGCCTCAGAGTCAACGGCCGCGCGCGAGCCCCACTGTTTAAACCCGGCGCGCGCCCCGCCCTCCCTGCCAATCACCGCCCGCCAACAGCCGGGACCGCCCTCCCCATTGGCTGCCGGGCTACTTCGGGAACGGCGCAGCACCGCTCTGCTCGCCCGTCTCTATTGCCGTGGAGGACTCGCCTTAGAAGGCGGGCCTTGAAGGGCGGGGATTTAACGGCTTGGGGAGTGACGGACAGGCGCAGCTACCAATAAGAGCAGGGGCGTTCGGAGGGGCGCGCTGCGATTGGTCTGGCCGTGAGGGGATAAATGGGCGGCGGGAGCGGGAGGCCGCAGTTCGAGGGTTCGGTAAGGGGGTGAGGGAAGGTAGGGCCTGGGCTGCTGCTACTGGGCTGGGGGTGAGAGGGGTCCCTCAGGGGTTAAGTTTTGTCCGCGCTCGGCACTTAACAGCGTGCCCTGGCCTGTCCTCACACCCACTTGAAGCCCAGTGTCTTCCCCCTTCCCTCAGGGGGGTGTCCCAGCTGTCCCCCCGCATTGTTCTCTCTCTCTGTGTTGCAGGCAGGGCCATGGCGGAGGGGCCGCGGCAGCTGCTGGAGGTGTGCGGGCAGAGGCTGTCCCGTTTCCTTCACGATGCCCAGCACAAGCGCCTGGCCTGGCTGCGGGAGGTGGAGGAGCAGGGCATGAGGATGCTGGAGAGGTAGGGGCTGCCCTCAAGGTGACCCCAGGGAGCGCCAGCCCCCGGGAGTGAGTTCCCGCCTGGGTGTGGCTGGACACAGGTGTGGGTTTGGGCCTCACCCCTCCTAGTGAGCGACCCTTGTTCCGGGAAGTGGTGTTGGAAGCAACCCGTGTTCTGCCTCTTCTGCTCCACAGCAGCTTCAGGGCAGAGCCTGCACTCATGCCCAAAACGCCATCGCAGAGGAGGCGTCCCAGGAAAAGGCAGTCCTCCTGCCTCAAGGAGGAGAACAAGGAGCCAAACAGGAGGAGGTAGGTGGGTCAGCTTCTCCTGGCTCTGCCCCACGGTGCTCAAGTGAAACAGAACAGTACCTGCATTCCTGGAGTTAGCGAATAAAAGGAGCACGCTGGGATCCATCACTGTTTGTATCCTGGTGAGAGTTTGGGATAAAGTTGCCTGCTTTCCTTCACTGGTTATAATTAAAGACTAATAAACACTCTACTGTCTTGTCTGTTTGGTTTTGGGTTTGTCTTTTGGCTTGAGGTTGCTACTGGTGTTCACTCCCTAAACCTCTGTGTTGGTGCCTGGAGAACCTGGGAATGGGATGTACTCCCAGCACTGTGTCCAAGCTGGCAGTTGGGAGGCTCCAAGGGTTTAGTGAGGGGCTGAAGTGGAAATTCCAAGTGGTTTGCTTAGAACCCACCACACCTAAGGCTTCTAAAGCTGCTCTGAAGGGGACAGAGGCTGCCTATGAACAGGAGGGTGCAGGGCAGGGTGTAATTAATTACGTGGGAAGGCAAGGTGGCTGTGGCATTAATTAACTTCCTCGGTGCTGCTGCTCCTGGGTAGCCCACTGTGCCTCTACTCCCATCCCAGGGCCAGCAGCTGGGTGGCCAAGGTGGCCTTCCCTCTGTGGGAGTACCCACTGCCAGCGGGACAGGCACTGCAGCCACAGGGGGGTGAGCCAAACCTGACCTGCTGGTGTGCCGTGGCACTAAAATCCTGCTAACGGTGCTGAAAAGCCCACAGGAGGAAGAGCTGGAGCTCGGAGGCTGTCAGAAAGCAGACACGGAGGGTGGGGAGAGCAGCAGGAATAGCAGGGGAGCGTGGGAAGCTGGCGTGTGTGAGGGAGGGCAGGAGAAGCAGCGCTGCAGATCGGGGTGGGGAGAGCTCTCAGCCTTGCTGGGGGTGCTCAGGCTGTAACGGGTGCTTCCCCCGGAGAAGGCAAGTCCTGTTTGTTCTTCCCCTCGTTTAAACTTAGTTTGGGAAGATCTGCTGATGTGGCAGGGCGGGTGGGTGGCTGCCAGCAGGGGGGTGAGGTGCAGTGTGTCCCTTTGCGGGCACTGTCCTCTGCTCTGTGCTGCTCCTGGAGGCACTTTACCCCTAAACCAAGAGCTGGGTTTAAATACAGCTTTCCCACTTCCGTTTCTCCAGCCTTCACCCCGGATACCCAGCCTGGGCTGGGTCTGTGTGACACAGCCCCTGTGTGTGAGCTCCTGCCTGGGTCCCTGTGTCCACGTGAGCCAGCCCAGGCTGTGTATCCATGTGCCTCTCCTCGAGGATAGGATGGGCTCTGAGGGGGAATGGTAGAGGGGAGAAGCCAGCAGCAAACTGGCTTCAAAACTTAACATCTGCTTTCCCCCCTAAAACTTAGTTGGAAGTGGGGGAGATTGCTTCATCGCTTCCTTTAAAATGGTTTTCCTTTAAGGTTGTCCCGAAGGAGAAGCGGCGTCAAGCCGGTGTCTTCCAGGCTGAGTTCCCAACAGCACCCGAGCCAAGAGCAGCCCCGGAGACCTGGCTGTGGGGGAGAGGAGGTGTCTGTGCCCAGATGTGCTCCAGGATCTCAGGCTGGTGTCACGCCCCAGCTCCTTGAACTGCCTGGGAAGCAGCTGGTCGAAGCCTTTATTCCCTTGGGAAAGCAGGATGGCCAGGACTGTGTCCAGGGTGCTGCTGGAGGTGATGCAGCCGCTCTGGCCGTTTTGGGGGAGCACCTGCCAGAGGGGGACGCAGCAGCCGAGCTGCAGGAGGTCTCTGGGATAGCAGCTGAACAGCCAGGAAGGGATGGGGAGCAGGGGCCCAGGACAGCAAGCACCTCCACTCCCAAGGCTGCTCGGAATGGAGACCCTGCCGCGCTCCAAGGAGATGGATCCCCCCAGGGCCTCGACAAACTGCTCTTCCAGGACTCCGACAGCAAAAGAACAACGGAGAAACCCAGGCTGCGCCGCCGGAGCAGGAGCCGCAGGGCGTCCTTGGCGGAAAAATACTCCTTGTCCAGCCGGAGGGAGAACATGATCCGGAGATCCATCAGCAGGGCCAAGGCCAGGAAGGCGGCGGCGCGAGAGTCCTCCTCGGCCTCCAGCAGAGTGAGCTGTGAGTCCCTGCTCGTCCCCGGTGGATCTGGCTCCCTGGAGTCTCCTTGTCCCGGCCCTTGTGGGTTCCTGGGGTGCAGGTACCGGGGCTGGAGTTGGGGTGCACAGGTTGGGAATGGGCAAAAAAAACCACAGTCGTGGAAGGGAGAACGTGGTTCGAGCCACGTGTGCCTTCAGATCAGGAGAGACTGCTGCGTTCCCCGGGGAGGGGCTTTAATTTATGGCTTCTGCCAGCTCTCCGAAAAATCAATAGGGCTGAAAGTCTGCAGCCCTTAAATGAGCAGAGGAGCTGAAATGCTTTTTGGGAGAGGATAGAGACCCAAATTAGCAGCATCCCCAGAGGAACAGGGCTCAGGAACCCAGGCTGTTCCTGGAAGCACTGAACTCTTTGTATCCTCTGTTCCCACTGCTCCTGGCAGGGTTTGGCAGTTTGGACTTTCCAAAAGCGTTGCTGCTTGCAGGCAGATGAACTGTGATGGAGCACGGAGGCCTCTGGAATTCAGCTTTGTCAGCCTTGAGTCACGCTGTATCCAGGCGTTTGTTACAACACTTGGAGCGAAGGGGTGTGATTTGGGGGTGGAATCAGCCTGAAATCAGCCCAAACCCCCCCAGATCCCTGCACTGGAGCGTGTGGGGAGGCAGGAGCTGCAGCCAATGGCCTGGGAATGCTGGCTGTGACACAGGCAGCCCGAGCAGGCTGCAGGCACTGGAGCTGCTGCCTCGGTGCTGTGCCTTCCCAGCCCACTCCAGTTTGTCAGTGGCACTCGAGGGAGGTGTGGTGCTGGTGTGGAAAGCTGAGCAATCTGCGTTCCTGGGAGGAAGCCTGCACTCCTCCACACACACCCCAGAGGCCATTGGGAGCCTGGGAATGAAATCCCCAACCCCACTTATGCTTCTCTCTGCAGGTCAGAGCTCCTTAGAGGTTTTCATGGAAGAAGACGTGACCAGCGGCGCGAGGTGAGGCTGCCACGTAAAGCAGGTGGGAAGGGATCCCAGAATTCCCTGCAAGGACACTCTTTGGGTGGCTTTTGTCACAGGTTTTTGTGAGGGACTGCTCAGGTGCTGCTGTCGTCTGGGGCTGGCTGATATTTTAGGTTGTGCTGTTCAGGCACAGTGAGGTTAAACCCTGCACTGGGGTGGGCAGTTTGCTGGCACTGTGTGTCCAGGGATTCCTGGAATTCCTGGCTGCCACCAGCCCCTGAATGCTGGGATGCTGGCAGTCAATCAGCTCTGCTCTAGCTGGAGAGAGGGCAGGTAAGGCTCATCCCAAGGCTGATAGAGCTCCCTCTTTACCTGCTACCTAAGGCTGAAGCTAGTTATGCCCACTAGCACAGTGGGATGGTCCCTCAGAGGAATTTACAGCCCAGCCTCCGTGTGTCTGGGCTGGGATAGCCTCAGGATGTGCTTAAGTTTACCTGCAATTTCCCTTGGGGTCCCACACGCACCTGTAACTCACCTTCAGGGAGCTGAAATAATGAAAATAGCTTTTCCTTTGCAGGCCCGAGCTGGAGCTGAACCCCCCAAGGGAAAAGGTGAGTTGGAAGGAACAGCCTACAGACTGTCTGGATACCTTCTTGCTGAGTCAGCACCTTTCCCGAGGTTGTCACTGGAGGCAGGGGTGTGGCTGGTATCCCTGAAACGAGCCGGCACAGCCCTTGCTGGGAGGGAAGCAGATCCTATTGGAGCAGTTGGCTTTTCTAGGGCAGGAGGTCCACAGTAGCCTCGTTCCTTGGAGCAGCTGTGCTAAGGGAAATGTTTGTCTCCTTTCCCTGCAGGCTCCCGAGGATGTCCTCATTCCAAGCAGAAGTCCCCGAGCCGCCAGCCCTGCGGCACAGCCCCTGTCCCACCCCGAGCAGCAGGCAGGGAATGCTGCAGGTAACTCTGAGCTGCTCTGACCGGGGCCAGCAGGTTCCTGGGAGGTCTGGGGGTTGTGCTGAAACCTCTGATCAGTCAGGGAAGCTTTCCAAGGAAACTTTTCATCTCCTAAAGAGATGAGACATTAGTTAGGGGGGCAAGGATGTCTAAATGTGCCCAGGCCTTGAGACAAACTCTGTCCTGTCCAGCTTCAGCCTCTGATAAGTGAGCAAAGACACTTGTGAAGGAGCTCCCAGAGCTGGAATCTTCTGCAGTGTGTCATGGCCCTTCCCCCTGGGTTTGTGTTATTATGTGAGGATTTACAGGTCCCATTTGTTTTCTGCACCTCTGAGCAAGGGGAGGGGGAGATCTGGGCTTTTTTTTTTTTTGTTCCCTGTAGGAGCTGCAGGATCTAACAAGAGTCCCTGGATGCCTTTGGGTGGGGTGGTGCCTGGGCAGAAGGGGTTGTGCAGGTGTGTCCCACAGGGTACCTGCACAACATGATATTCCAGGTGGCCATCCAGGCTCCAGTTTCTCCATTCAGTTATGTGCCACGGGGATCTGGGCACAGAGAGCTGGAGATGAGAGCAGGATGCCTCGCACGTGGCACCAAGTCCAGGTTTTTTCCACAGGAAGCCATGTAAATCCCAGCAGTGAACCCCAGAAGAACCAGGAGCCACTCCACTGTGCCAAGTCCCAGGAGAGTCCCTCCCATGTCTGGTAGGAGACACTGCAAGGAGCAGGGATGAGCCAGGGGTTGGGAAGAACTCAGACCTGGCCTCTGAAGTCATTTGTGTTAAACAGCTTTAGGGGTTTCCCTGCTTTCTCTCCCACACTTCCAGCGTGGCTCTGAAATCCCCTTTGGCCAGATCCTGTGTCCTGGAAGTTCCTTGTGACTTTTGGAGCCTTGTTTGGCTCTGGGACCGGGTCTGGCATGGGGAGCAGCACCTGAGGTCCTGCACAGACAAGCAGAGGTGACCCACATAGCACAGTGAGCTGGGAGGTGGCCCTGAGGGTTCCTGAGGGAGTGGTCCCAGAGCAGGTGACTGACCTGGTTATTTAGGACTGCGTTAGGGTCTGGAATATGTGACCTGTCTCCTGGACTATGTGACCTATCTCTTCACTGCATGTTGCTGGGGTTTCACGTGAGGCTTTAGGGGGAAGCGCGTAACAGCCAAGGAATGCTTCCAGGGAGCGTGACAGTCACCTAATGTCCCTCTTGCTGATGCCACCAGGACTAGAGGCTACAAGCAAGCCCTGGGTGTCCTGTGGCACAGGCAGCAGCCGGGGGGCCAGGCCCTTTCCCCTTTGGATGACAAGCACAAGACCTCAGCCAGCCAGGCTCCGTCGTCACCCTCTCCGGCCAGCAAGGTGAGGAAGGTGAGTGGTGCCACAGCCCTGTGCCCTCTGTCCCGGGCAGGCTCTGAGCTCTCTCCCTCTCTCCCTGCAGGTTGTGAAGCCTCTGAAGAACTTCCTTCAGGCTGTGCAGCGGAACCAGCTGCTGCCAAGCTCGGGGCCCACGGGGCGAGGGGGTGGCATCAAGGACTTGATCAAGCGCAACACTCCCACCCGGCCCAACCTGAAGGTGAGTGGTGTCTCACCCTCTGGGGGACAGGTGTGGGGTGGTGGCAGGAGGGACTGCCTGCTTAGAAAAGCATAAGCCTGCTCCTGGCTCAGGAAAAGTGCAGATCCTGGGAGAAACCTGGCCTTGGGATTCTCCATCAGACTCCGTGAGGAAGGGAGGGGGTTTTTAGCCCCAGCTGCCAAACCTTCCTCACGTGCAGAGGAACCCCAGCTGCTCTGCCTGTGGTCAGCAGAAACACCACGTGCTATTCTGGGACTGCTGATCCGTAGGAAAGTGCAAAGCTTTTCTTTGCAGTGGGAATTGTCCTGTGTTTTTGGCCACTGCAGGGCTGACAGGCAGTGTGGGGTCAGGCTCTGCCACGTACCTGGTGTGAGCTGCAGCTGAGAACGGGGTGCACGTGCCGTGTGAGGGGGGTTTGGGCGTTACTTCCAAACCTTTAATCGTGTTTATGTGCCTTCTCCACAGGGCGACTTCGTTGTAAGTGATGACACCTGGGGCTGGATGATCCTGCCGGCCCCGGGCACTGACCACGCCCTCCCCTCTCACCTGGTGTCCATCAGCCCTCTGGCCACGCCAGGAATTGGCCACACCTGTGGTGAGGTGGCAGGATCTCCGGGGGCCGGGCACTGCTGGGAGCTTCTGACCTCTGAGCAAGGATGCACTGTGCTCCCTCTCCACCACCCTCCTGGGTCAGGGAATTCTCTGCAGCCAAAGGACTGAGGTTTTTCCCTCCTGTGCCTGTGACCCCTCTGCTCTCACTGGATAATCCCTGTTGCCAAACCTGTCTTGCCTTCCCTGCTCCATGTCCTGGCATGGAGGTGAATGGCTCTGACAGTGACTGTGTGTACCAGGGAGGAACAGCCCCCAGCACCTGGTACAGTGCAAACCCTTCTCCCTCCAGGAGAAGGAGCGGCAGAGGCTGGAGAACCTCCGGAAGAAACAGGAGGCTGAGGAACAGAGGAAGAAGAAGGTGGAGGAGGAGAAGAGACGGCGGCAGGCAGAAATGAAGCAGTGAGTCGGGTGCCTTTCTCCCTGGTCGGCACAGACCTGCCTCGTGCCTCCCCCTTGGAATGAGCATTCTGGGAGCTGTGCTGCCTGGGCACCTCCTGACTCCTGGAGGTGCAAGGCACCCGCTCGTGTCCCACCTTCCCACGGAGTGGAGCTGTGGGGCCAAGCTTTGCCAGAGCAGGTTCAGTGGGGCAGCTCTTCCCCCAGTTATCCTCACCCTGTGATGGAGCAGGCAGAGCTGACAGCCCCCCTCTTGCCCTTGTGCTGCCCAGGAAGCGGGAAGAGCGCCTGAGGAAGGCCCTGCAGGCTCGGGAGAGGGTGGAACAGATGGAAGAAGAGAAGAAGAAGCGGATGGAGCAGAAGCTTCTGCAGAGTGACGAGAAGGTGGGGAGGCTGAGCAGGGTCTGGGCCTCCTGGTGTGAGCAGAGCACTGGTGGGATCAGGGCAGCTGCTGGGGGTGACAGATCAGTGATGGGTAAAGTGCATCAGAGCTGCCAGAATTCTGTCTGACAGGGGAGGGCTTTTGTTCTCCAGCCCTCTGCACATTCCTGTTGTGACAGGCTGCATTCACGGTGCTCTGGATTTAGGGAATGTGGCAGCACCTGCTTGCCCTGGGCACAGCCCTGCAGGTGACAGCCTCACCTGGTCCCCACACGCAGAGTGTGAGGGATGGTGAGGCCACAGGGTGTGCAGGGGGTGTTTATGACTCAGCTGGGGGGTGCAATTGGGTCAGGTTTGGGATTCAGAGCCTGGCCTGGCCCTTTTCTGGGGGGCAGGCAGGTGAGGAGCTGGCTGAGCTGGTGGGCAGGGCTGAGGGAGCTGTGCCTGATGGCCCACAGCCCAAGCAGCCTCTGGGAGGGTCCTGACTGCTCATTTTGGGGTGGACTGAATTGATTTTTGGAAAGGGTCAGCCTTGGAAAACAAGGGATCATGCTCCTTCCAGCCTTTCCCAAAAGCACACCCAGCCCTCGCTGGTCCCGCTGCTGGGTGCTGGGTCCTCGGACTCCTCACAGGACCTGGAATATCCCAGGCTCCAGACCTCCCTCCAAGGCTGTGAGGGGAGTCCAGGGGGTGGTGGACGCTTTCCCAGGTGTTCACCTCACAGGTGCGAGAAGAGAAGGTGGCGGAGGAGCGGAGCAAGAGGAAAACGCTGAAGAAACCCGGGGAGGCGGATGCGCGGAAGCAGAAAGCTCTGAGGGGGGTAAGAGCAGCTCAGCTCCCTCCTACACGTGGAAAAGGAGAGGGATGGCAGGAACCCCTGTGCTGTTGTGGCTGGTGGGACAGGCACAGGTCACTGCCCTCTTGCTGCAGGGATTTCGGGGTCCGGGCTGCCGGATCTCTGCCCAGGCAGCTGAGGTTGGGTTGGGACACAAGGGAGAGACGTCCCAGCTGGTGGACAGGCACGGGAGCAAAGGTGAGCTCTGGCCTGCACAGGTTGTCTCAGAGCATTTGCTTCTTCCCACCTGAGCTGGAGGTGCTTACAGGGCTTTTCTTCTTTCTTCTTCAGGAAGAAAACGAGCAGCAAGAACCACCGCAGAAAAGGAGAGAGGACGAAGTGAAGGAAAAAGGGAAGAAAGTCTTGGAACTGAAGAATCTCCTGGAGCAGCAACAGGTGGAAAGAGCAAAGGAGAGGTGCGAGCAGGGCGTTGGCCACGGGCACAGGGAAGCAGTGAATGTAAATGTGGTGTTGGAACCGGGCTGTGGGGCTGCCTGGAGGTTGGGGTGCTGGGGCAGGAGGCTGTAAGAACGTGGGGGGCAGATGGGCATGCTTCCTTCTCTAAATTCCCTTTTTCCCCAGGGATCCCAAGCAGCGAGGGAAGGAGAAGCCCCCCCAGGCACAGCTGGAGCCAGCAGTGTTGGCTGACAAGACCACCAAGGTGGGGTTGGAGTGCTCTGGGAGCAGCCTCTCTGCAGCGCACAGGCTGGGTTTGGGATCAGATGTTTTCCAAGTGCTGCGTTGCTGGGATGTTATTTAGAGGATCAAATAACAATCAAAATAATGACTGCTCTTGCACAGAGTCTTAATTGCTGCTAAGTTGTTGGGGGTTCCCTGGCTGGCAGGTGAGCCCTCAGCTGTGTCACGAGATGGTGACAGCCGTGAAATGGCACTTGGATGAGCACCTCAAAGGGCAATCACTGATCCTGAAATGAATATGGAAATTGGATATTTGTTTCTGTTTCCCTGCCACGTTCCCTGGAGGATGTGATTTCCCCCCCCAAACCAAACCTCAGGTGCCACACAGCTCTGTGTCACCTCATTTGCACCCACACAAAGAATGTTGGGGCTTAAAGTCGGGCCGTTTGTCTCGAAATATCACAGTAACATTTTTATTCTGCTCTCTGCTCTTAAAGTAACTCCTTCACTAGTGGAAAATAAGTGCCCCAAGTGGTCCCTCCTCTGCGGGATAAATTCTCCCTCCTGTGTCTGCTCCTGCTGCTCTCCCTCACTTGGTCCCTGGCATTTGTACAAATTTAATATAAGGTCTGAATCCTCCCTGTGCTGCCAGCAGCAGGGCTAGAGTGTGACCCTGGCAAAGCTCCTCCAGGCAGGAGAAAGTGGATCAAACTCCATGTACTGAGCAGTATGGGAGGGGAAACCCTGGGAAAGGGGGTTTGGGTTGAAAAGGAACTTGAGCAGTGAATTTTTTTTTCCCCTCTTTATTAGGGGAAAGAGAACCCCAAAGAGTTACCCCTGGGGCCTGGGCAAGAGAAGAGAGATGAGCAACCAGGATCCATTTTCCCGGCTCTTAACACCTGGCTCCAAGTGATGAAAGTGAGTGTGAGCTCTGGGGAGCTGGGCTGGACCTGAGCAGGGACAGGAGTCTTGGCTTTGGGGTTATTTCTGCAGGAAAAGGCGCAGAGGGGACTGAGGGGTTGGGTCTTGCCAGAGCTGCTGAGAACACGGCTCTGTTCCAGAGGCAGCCTGGCTGCTCTGCCCGGGCGAGGAACGACTTAATTCCCGTGTCTTACAGGAGGCAGATGGTCAGCAGCAGCTGGGAGAAGAGAAAAAGCCCAAACCACCACCAGCAGCAGCAGCTGCGAGTGCTGCCCCTGGCACGTGGCTGAGCAAAGCCGTGAAGGTGAGCCCTGGCCCCCGCCAGCCGTGGCTCATTAGCCCCCGCCGCCCGGAGCCACCGCAGAGCTCGGCACGGGGAACCCGAAGGGAAAAACAAGTGGTTTGTGGGGAGGGGGAGAAAAGAAAAAAAAAAAAGATGCGGCGGAAAGATGCTGGAAGCGACCACAGGATGGCAGCAGGTCCTGAGGCGACATCCCGCCGGGAGCGGCCCCGGGCAGCGCGGCTGTGCCGGCTGGAGCCGCGGAGCCTTCCGTCGGGAGAGGAAAAGGCTGCTCGGAGCTGGGCTCGAGCGCTGCCTCGGCCGGGAGTCTCGCCTTGGAGCTGCGGGCTCCATCCTGGCTCGTGTCAGAGCTCCAGGGAGGGAAAGGCGAACAGCCACGGAACGCGGGGAGAGGTTTGGGTGTGGAGACATACTGAGTGCTGGGACACACACACAGGGTGCTCTTCCGAGGTTTTTCCACAGAAATCAGGAGGGGGAGGAGGGGTTGAGAGCAGGGAGCCCACTGAGTTTTGTGTTGGTACAGGATTTGAGCACTTTGGGGCTCCGGGGGCCATCCCGCTGGGCTCTGGTGTCCATCCTGCCCAGCCAGGCTGGCTGTCCTGCCCCAGGGAAGTGCCGCTTCCTTTGCTCATCACTGCTCTCTCCACAGTTCCAGAAATCCCTCTCCACATCCTGCCTCGGGCCCCCCAAGGGCATGCAGGGACCCGGATCCCCCACAGCTGAGAACGACTACGGGCTGGACCTGAACAGCGACGACTCCACGGACGACGAGAACGACCCTCGGAAGCCCGTCCCTGCCTGGGCTGAGGGTAGGTGCTGGCTCTGGGGTGTTTTTTTTTCCTCTCCCAGCCTCACCTGGAGCCATCCCAAAGCGCAGTCCAGGAGTGTGTGTGGCTCCAGTGGGGAGGGGGCAGCCCCAGTGCCCGAGGGAAAGAGCAACGCCCGGCCCGTGGGGTTAAGCAGGGCACATCCACGTGTCTGATATGTGTTTCCCCCCAGGGACACAGCTCCACCAGGCCGTCCTGCACCAGTACTACCACCCTGTGGACGTGGATGCGCTGTTTGGGGCCATCCCCAGCCCCCAGCTGGAGCACATCTTCTACAAGAGCAAGCCCCGCTACTTCAAGCGCACCAGCTCGGCCGTGTGGCACTCGCCGCCCGGCCCCAGCCCCTCCTGCACCTCGCAGAGCTGAGCCAAGACAGGGAGAGGGGGTTTTAGGGCATCCACGTGTGTTTTACTTATCCTGTATTTACGGTTTTAACTTACTTCTATTTTTTTTGTTGTTGTTGTTGCAAAAATAAAAGTGTTTAATGAAATGCAGCGCTCTCTGTGTCTCCTTTCTCCTGCCTGGGTAGCTGATTCCAGACCAGTAACTGTATGGACTCCCAATCCCTGGGGGTCCCTTCCAACTCGGAATCTTCTGTGATCCTGACTTAACTGTGGTTTCTGCAAGGCAAGATGCAGAGATATGTTATGCCCCATTTCCTATTCCCTCAGGATCTTCCCTCACACAAGAAAGCTTGGAAATTGCTGTAGGGAAGACTAGATTCTTTCAATCACCCTGAGGGGACAGTGTTTTCACAACCCTATTTCTACATGTTTACTGTATTTATGTATATTTCTATGTATGTATATAGATAAATATCTCTTATAGACATAAATATGTATAGACATATACATAGATATATAGACATATATATTCACTATCTCTGTTTATCATGTGCAAGTCGTCTTCCTTCATGAATTCCTGTGCCTCCTTATTACTTGGAGCCAGAATCCTTTTCCTGCTGCTAGAAAAACTCTCCCTGGGCAGTTTAAGCAGCCTCTTCACCCTTCTCTTCTAATAGAAAAAGGAAGCCTGGGCTTCCTTTTTTCTGTGTCCTTTTTTCCCAGGAGACTTCAGTGTATGGCCAGGTTTGGGAATGGGGACTTGGGAAGGGTAAGAGGGTGTGATGGTTCCCAGGGGGCTCCTGCCTGGGACCAAGAGCTTTGACCTCTCCTCAGCAGCAGAGCTACAACCATCC